>NC_064422.1:5362500-5662500 GCF_023375975.1 Astyanax mexicanus
TCTAATATGTTTTTTTTTTTAAGTAGTAAAGTAGTGAAACATTAAAAAAAAAACTATGAACATGTCTTATTTATTTATTTATTTATTTTTTGAAAAACGAGTGATTATTCTGATTGAACCATTACCTGTTAGAGGTAAGGAACACCATTGCACTAAATATTGATAGAATAATTAGCAATCTAGTTAGTAATAAAAATATTCACATTGCTTGTGTGGATTTTTTTGAATAATTATTATTTTTGGATATGAATTGGATAATTAGATATGCACCAGATCAAATTGACCCAGAAACACCATTGCTGTTACATTTACAAAATTTTAGGCCTGATTTTTAGTCTTAGGGACTTTAAAACACCTATGTTTCAATAAATATATCGACGCAGCATACCAACGTTTATATTGCAATATTGATATTCTCTCACTCTTAGTGAAGATAGTAAAGTTTGTGAATGTTGTAAACTAAGTGTAAAAGGTAGTTTTATTTGGAGGAGGAACTGTGCAGTATTGTAGAAAAAAATATCATGATAATCAGATTAAATTAACTAATTTTTTAGAGAAATACTTTTGGACTTCAGTGGATTTTAGAATGTTCTGCATTGTAGATTAATACTAAAGGGGAATTTCCAAGTCAGCTTTATGAGGTTGAGTCACCTGGAATTCAGGCTTTCAGTTAACAGCTGTGCTGAACTTGTCAAAAGTTAATTACTTGAATTTCTTGTCTCTTAATGTGTTTGAGAGCATCAGTTAAAGTAAAGTATTGAAGAGGTAGAGTTACAGGTATACAGTGAATAGTGAATATTCAAGTAATGTTCTAATCCATATTATGAGAAGCAAGAACTACTCAACTAAGTAAAGAAAAAATATTTTAAGAAATGAAGGTCAGTCAATCAGAAAAAAATAAAAATAAAAAAATAAATAAAGAACTTTGAAAGTTTCCTCAGATGCAGCCACAAAGATCATCAAAAATGTAATGATGAAACTGGCTCTCATCGGGACCGCCCTAGAAAAGAAAGAGCAAGTTACCTTTGTTAACCAGAATAAGTTAATCAAAGTTACCAGCCTCAGAAACCTCAAATTAACAGCTCCAGTCTTTTAAGTTACTACATGATTCCTTATGTGTTCATTTATAGTTTGGATGACTTCAGCATTAATCAGTCAAATTTGACTGCAATACAATAGAAGGGTAGAATGGTTGGTTGCCCACTCTTACTTTAAGCTACAGATCCTGTCTGACGGGCCGCGATTGTGAGGTAATATTTCTATTTACACAAACTCTACCCTGACAAAAGGGTGAGGGCAAAGGTGCTGGTTTTGATTGGTTCTCTTTGTGTGTGTACCATCATTCTCTGAGCACGAGAACACAATGGAAAACGCTTAGTCTGACTGTGACTACTGAACACTCAGACAGCATAATCAATATGGCAGCACGTCTGAAGAGTAAAAGCACTTTACTGGCAAATTGAATCTTCAGGAGAAGTTCATACAGTTAAACTAACTTGGATGTTTGTTTATGGAACCAAAGTGCTCATCATTTACTGTCAGTTCTGTACTGTTTAATGTGTGTGTGTGTGTTTGTGTGACTGAGAGACAGATAGCACTCTGTCCCCGGGGTTTGGCACTGTCTGGCAGCCAGCATGGAAAAAGGCACGCTTCAGCTGTTAAGAGCTATCTCTGTAAATGTGGAGCAAAATGAGCCATTACCGATAATTATACCTCTGAAAAACAGGCTGAGGTTTTACACAGCATCAATATTAAAGCGCCTGTCTTCTTCCCAGAGTTAAACCAGAATTAAATTTTCTCTGCTCACTAATTATTCATTTTATCTGCTGTAATTTGTATTACAGCCTCTTTCCACCACAAGAGGGAGACAAGCACAAGACCTTTAGTACCACAAACTGTTTTTCACTACCTTTATTTATTTATTGTCTGTCATCATGCAGGTGTACAACGTGGGCTTGGACAGCTTTGACTCGTATGATCAGCATTATGGAAGAGGTCTGGTGAAGGACACCATCAAAGACGGTAAGATCAGACATCCCAGATGGTGAAAAATGACAAATTTCACAGCACTGTTTAAGAGGTTAAAATTCCTCAATATTCATAAAAGCAGTTTTGTTGCAGTTGACTATAGAAAATTGCTATGTGCTGAAATAAGCTTCAATTTCATAGAAGTCATTTTTTGTCAACTTTGGACTATCTAAAAAAAAAAACAATGCCCATTTTTAAAGTTTTCCTGTTTTTGACAGAAGTGGAAAAAGTACTGAAAAATTGTAATTAATTAAAAGTACCTTTACTCTACGTAAAAGTAAAAGTACCCATCTAAAAATCTACTCGAGTAAAAGTAAAAAGTACTCAATTTAAAATGTACTTCGAGTTAAAGTTTGATGTAAACAATTACAAATCATGAATTAAATAATTATAAAATTAAATAATTTTAACCGTTCAGGCAGTATTTGTTCAGACCACCCCAAAAAACATTTTTTAAGAACAAGTGCCAAAGATTTCTATGATCCATTTTTTTCTTTACTGTTAAAATGTTTGCTCATATAGGTGACTATAAACGATATTTTTATAGTTTTACATTTTTTTCATTATTATTTTTAACTTGCCATTGCTCTGCTTTAACTGCTATTTACATGTTTTTTAACATTCAAACAGGTTGTTTAATGTTTCCAATAACAACTTAAGGATTAATAAAACATACAAAAACTGTTGGTCGGTGCATGCACAGTCCCGTAAAGAAGCACATATGGATGGGTAGCATAACTCGACAGAACACAGGTTCCCCCAAGCACAGCTGATTCACACAGCGTCTCTCCCACTAACCGTAATGAACACTGCTGGGAAAAGTTCAGCTGCGCTGCCATGGAGAACAAAACTAGAGAACAGTTACAGTATTGTTGAACTGAAACAGTTTTGTGAAGAGGAATGGTTCAAAATTCCTCCTGACTGTTGTTCAGGTCTGATCTGCAACTACAGGAAATGTTTGGTTGAGGTTTTTGCTGCCAAAAGAGGGTCAACCAGTTATTAAATCCAAAGGTTAACATACTTTTTCCACCCTCACTGTAAATATTAACTTGTTGTGTTCAATAAAACCATGCAAACATATATATTTTTTGTGTGGTATTAGTTTAATTAGACTGTGTTTGTCTATTGTTGTGACTTAGATGAGGATCAGAACACATTTAATGACCAATTTATGCAGAAATCCATGTAATCCCACAGGGTTCACATACTTTTCTTCCAACTGTTTTCATATTGTATCAACGTTCTATGAATAGACCACATATACAGTGGCAAAAAAAGTATGTGAATCCGTTGGAATGTCATGAAATTTGATCTGATCTTTATCAGAATCAAGATTATTGGCCAATATAATGTTCCTAAAATAATAATAACACAAAGTTACACAGTGGTATGAAAACGTTTGGGCATCCATGATAATTTTCACGATTTTCTTTTTTTAATCATTGGTTGTTTGCTTTAAAATAACTACATTTTGACTAATATTGAAAGTTAAGAATCTCTTCTCTGAAAAGTTGTAAAGTTATGTAAATACTGAAAAGGTTTCCTCTTGACAGCATCAGTATGTCTTCAGAATGAACCACTAAAAAGTTATTTTGTAATAACCAAAAAAATAGGAGAAGAGAATAACTTAAATAAAATTATCTTTTGTAAAGCGCTGCCACTATGAGCGGGGGGTCGCAGGTTCGAAAACCCCCCCGCTTATACAGCTTTGCCATCAAGCTGCAGGCGCTCAGAGGGAGCAAAATTGGCCCTGTTCCCTCCAGGTGGATAGATGGCGCTCTCTCCCCACATCACTCCTAGGGTGATGTCCACAGCACAGGGTGTCTGTGAGCTGATGTATCGGAGCTGAGTTGTTGCGCTTTCCTCCGAGTGTGCTGTGATGCTGCTCGTAATACTGCATCAGCAGCAGCAGCATGAAAAGAAGCGGTGGCTGACTTCACATGTATCGGAGGAAGCATGTGTTAGTCTTCACCCTCCTGGTGTGGGGTGTCCTAGTGAGTAAGAGGGTTGGGTAATTGGCTGTGTGATTTGGGGAGAAAATCTGGAAAAAATTTTATGGACACTAAATCAAGAATGTTTGGTCCATAATGAACCAGCCATAAGCAGCTTCCTCTCTCTTCCCTACAGGATTATCCAAGTTCTTCTTCAACGGAGAAGTTCTCCGCAAAGATGCCATCACTGCCAGCATAGTCAAAGTCCAGAAGATCCTCCAGTGGTTCGAGGGCCAGAGCCAGTTGAACTTTTATGCAAGCTCTTTGCTCTTCGTTTATGACGGGGTTTCCTCCGTCCACTCGCACACGCTCAGCGTACAGGAGAAGACCATGGCCCGGAGCCTTCAGAAAGCCGAGGGGGTCGTGGAGTACAACAACAACATCGACCAGAGCCTCTCCACCATGTACTCGCTGCACAAGAAAGGCTGCACCAGGAGCCACCACCAGTCCAAGCAGGACAACAGCAAGTGGCAACCCAACGGCAACCACAGCCCCATTCAGCTGGACGCCAAAGGCCAGGACAAGTCGGGGGAGGCTGAGAAGATCTCGGCGGACGTGGAGATACGGATGATAGACTTCGCCCACGTTTTCCCGAGCGAGGTCCAGGACCACGGCTACATCTACGGCTTGAGGAACCTGCTGAAGGTGCTTCAGGAGATCCTAGAGGACTAAAGGGTTCTTCTTGTTGCACTCTTATCCATAAAGAGGAGACGCTCATCTCGTTCTAGAACAGTGGTTCTCAACTCCAGTACTTGAGTACCCACTGTCCTGCACAGTTTCAGGTATTCCACTGTATTGTAAGCTGTAAAATCTGTGATTTGTTTTAAAATAAATTAAATATAATGCAAAAGTAGGTAACAAACCCTAAACACAACCAGCCTCGTAAGTTATATGTGTAATAATGGCTCATTTAAGTGCATCAATTTATTTTCTTAAGAAAAGCAGCAGTGCACTATATTGTTTTATGAAGGTGTAAACTGACCCCAGACCAACAGCGCTACACTGAGGAAACCTGAGTGATCCGGTAAGCCAGGGCGATATTAGCTAGTGGTTTGTTCCACATCGCTTGTTTTTACACAGTAAACATGCAGGTTTCAGTCCAATATACTCACCTCTAAGCTAGCGCTTAGCACGGTTAATTCTAATGCTGCTTCAGCAGCGCTAGCCGGGGTTAGCAGCAGGCTACAGGCCAATAATACTCACCTCTGAATGGCAAAAGAGCTAGCGCTTACCGCTATTAGCGGCTAATGCTAATACTCCTGTATAACGCTGTACTTCAGGGGAGTGGCTTTACTGCTTCTTATAACCTGACTGGTAAAAAAAAAACATACATAAGATGTACCAGATTATAAGGCACACTGATGAATGTTGAATGTGCCTCATAGTAAAAAATTATTTAACCATTTTGTAAAAAAGCTTAATAATGTTTTAATTAATAATTAGTTGAGACATTCAGTCATAAATACTGTTACTGTTAATTAAAGCACCCTTATTCTAACGTGTTATCAAACTGGGTGTGACTTCTTAAGGACACTTAATTGTTCCACACTCATTTCTAATTTCTAATTGCTAATTTCACCAGAATATACATTTTATCTTCTAAAATTGTAGAAATCCTGTGTTACCTAAAGGGGTAAACACACCTTACACTCACATCCAGCTCATCTGATTATAATTAACTCTTTATGAATACCTGAAACTGTGCAGGGTTTGAAATCCCCTGTTCTGGAGTAACGCTCCGAGGCTCATAACCGGGGAGATGTACCTTCTCCCAAACATCTCCCCCTTTCAGGCCCTGATCTGATCTGCACTACCTGGACTCGACTAGCAACAAAGTAACCCGTTCGGAAACCTTTGTCTGTGTACATGCTGTGTATGTGCTTGGTCTTTTTACAGCCACTTACAGTTTCTGTATTTTACTCAGGTAAACAGTTCATTTATCATGTATTTATCCCAGACTAAAGGAGAAAAGTACTCATGACCCGTCTTAACGTCTTAACGCTCTCTCTGTTTCTGCCTCAGTGCTCGACTGCATATATTAGCTCGTATTTTCACACACGAGACATGATGACAGTAATTGTTTCGGTAACACTGTCTATTAGACTCTATAATCATATTTACAACACATTATAATGCATCCATAAGGCATTATAAACATGGTTATATATATTTATAAAAATGTGTAACACAATATAGTCATGTTTATTTATTATTTATTATATTATATGTGAATATCAAGAACCTCAACAAAGCTGCCTTAATCATGCTGTAATTACTTAAACCACTCATGAATTACAGTATACTTATTTTAACCCTTTCAAACCCTGCGTCAATTACAATAGACATCACATATTTCCTTTTTTAATGTTGTGTTGCACATAACACTAACTAAGACTTACTGTTGTCCATCAAAATAGAGCATGAACCAGCCAGTGAACAAGTTTACAATCCAGTGAAACAGTAGCTTAGCTTAGCCTAGCCCCGCCCACTTCACTGGAAAAAAAAAGAAAAGAAAAGAAAAGAAACGGCAGCTAAGGCATTTGAGTGTGGCGTCCCTCTGAAGCCAACAAGGCTTTAATAAGTAATAATGGCCCTTTTTTTATTTGATTTGATTTAGACACTTTTATCATGTTTATTTTACTCTGTAGGAAAGGTGTGTGATATAAAAAGGTTAATATCAAATATAAAATAAATAAAATGTTAAACACAGGCTTACAATACAAATGTACAATAAAAAATGGGGGTAAAAATATATTTTAGTTAATTGGACTTAACTTTATATTTTTCCATCACTGGAACATAACTCAGAATTAAAAGGGTTAAATGTTACAATAGCTTATATTCATTTATAATGCATTATAATGTTTCATTGTACACATTGTAACCCAGATGTGTAACATATTACAAGCATAGCTTATGAAGCATTATTTACACTTTATATTGCATAATAAACATAGCTATTTGGTGTTATATATTATTATAAATATACAGCTCTGGAAAAAATATATTAAAATATATATTATCTATAATCTATAAACAATCTATAAACTACAGACAACATTTCTCTTAAATTCCAAATAAAAATATTATAATTTAGAGCATTTATTTGCAGAAAATGAGAAATGGCTGAAACAACAAAAAAGATGCAGAGCTTTCAGACCTCAAATAATGCAAAGAAAACAAGTTCATATTCATAAAGTTTGATGGAATAACCCTGTTTTTTAATCTCAGTTTTCATGCATCTTGGCATCATGTTCTCCTCCACCAGTCTTACACACTGCTTTTGGACAACTTTATGCTGCTTTACTCCTGGTGCAAAAAAATTAAGCAGTTCAGTTTGGTGGTTTGATGGTTTGTGATCATCCATCTTTCTCTTGATTATATTCCAGAGGTTTTCAATTCATCATTTTTAAATTGTCTCTTTTTTTTTCCAGAGCTGTATATATAACCATGTTTACAGTGCAGTGCTTTATGAACGCATTATAAGTATGTTTATAGAGTCTAATAGACACACCACATTCATAGAAAGTGTTACCATTGTTTATTTTATTTTATAATGGATATAACCTTGTTTATAACCTAAGCGACTCTGTTCAGTAGGGATACTACTTAAAAAGAAGGTTTTACGACTACATGTTTGTCGATATATATATATATATATTTTTATTTAATATTCGCTGCCAAAATGAATTAACCCTGCCTGTCGGTGGCATGTCGTGACTTTTCAACTCGTGGTTTCTGAATGAACTAAACCTCCGCTAAATTTCCCTACTGTAAATATGATATGATAATATAATACTAATTCTGTTTTGTGCTTACTGATGCAATATGCAGGCGTGATGACAATGACGAGCGAATGAGATGAGAGTAGGAGTCGTTATCGAGCTTTAGAAATCTCTATTGATGATCTGTCCCGTTCGTAATGATGGAGTGCCTGCAGTGGGTGATGGAAGAGTGAGCTGAGCGTGTGATTGTGTATAATAAGACTGATCACTCCCGCGCGCGATTAGGTTTATACTCATTCTGGCTGGTTTTGAGTGGGTTGAATTAATAATTATGCTGTATCAGCGGGTAAAGTGTCTTCATGCACTTTTAAAGAGTGTGACCGTCAGAACAGAGCTTTAATTTGAGCACAGAATTCGTGTGGATTTCAGCGAGGGAGGCCGAAACTAACCTGGAAATTGTGTTCAGTAAATTAATAAGCCATAGACTGAAAGAGAAAGAAAGTAAACACTCCCAAACTAATGTAATAAACTGTAGACAAGGATTTAATATATATAAAAAAGGTTTTTTTTTTTTTTTTTTTTTTTTTCATTTCTTTGTCTTTTTTTTGTTTATCAGTCCTTAGCTGTGTTCAAGTGTCTAGGCTTCATCTTAGATGAGCTGCATTTTCAGGTGTTGAGACATTCAGAGTAGAGAGAAAAAAAAAACAAAAAAACACAGAACCACGAAAATCTGGCAAAAGTGACGGAAAACTAAGACACTTGTGCAGAATTTTTTTTTTTTATGTTTTACAATCATTTCCAAATTATTTCTGTAAAGAAATAAAAAAAATATTCTGTGAGTTCTGTGTGTAATCCAGCCTTTAGATTGACTAATAAGAAGAAGTCATTATAGGATCTGCCTCTACTGCAGCCTACACTTTAAAACAATGCAAATTTCTGTCTTTTAATGTAGTTTAATTGTGTCAAAAAAATGGACCAATACAAATTGTCTAAAATAGGGGTGGGTAATATGGCCCTAAAATAATATTGCAGTATTTCATGGTATTTATGCGATAACTATACTCTTAGCGATATGACAAAACAGAAAAATATAAAAAAATTAATATTTTAAGAATATACTATTGCATCAAAATGAAAATTAAATTTTATCATTGCATATAATATGATATGGCACACCCCTAACTGAGAGATAAAAAAAAATACAAGAATCCTATTAGATTTGTAACAGAAGTCAATGATCCAGAATTTCATGATACTAATAATAATGCTCCAGATATCCAGGACTAAACTATAACAAATGACACTGGATGATATAATCTGTCTCTGGTAGATATATAATAGCAAATGAGAAGAGTGTGAATTTTTCTTTTGCTAAAAATAGAAAAAAGTAGTACCCTATTTCTTCTTTACAGAAATAAATAATAATTTTAACAAACACAGGCAAAGAACTCTGTTCCAGAGGCTTCATCTTTCACTGTTATCGCTCAGTTTTTGTGCTGTTCTCTCCCTTCGCAATGAAATGTGGGTAGCCGAGGGCCAGGAAGGATACATCAGCTGTGTCCTCCAAATTACTTTTAACATCGCCTGCATTTCTCGCCTTCTGTGACATAGCAGAAGAAAAATGCATCCACCCTAAGTTGCAGCCTAGTCTTTTGAACGCAGCTACTGATTCCATTCACATTTATTTTTCCTTTTTTTTTAACACAATAGAAGGTTTTATGAAAATGTTTCAAGTTCTAGATTTACCCCTGTTCATCACCAATTTCTCGCCTTTTATACCTTTTATATTCTGTTAATCAGCAACCCATAATTTTCCATTTTATTTTTACTGATATTATTCTGTTGTGTTTTCCCATTGACCTCCTTTTTAAAATCTTGGGCATTGTGAGGTTTTTGTAGAGCCCATCTCAGATCGGTGCATAATCACTGGACAAGCTGGCAAAACTAAAGAGGAATTTCACTGATGCAAAAAAAGAAAAAAAAAGTGTTCTTTTCTAATTTGTATTGAGTTTTATGATGTAATCTGAGTTATTCAGAGTGGTTTTGAGAGGAAATCCTCAGTTCTAGAGAAACACACTGAGTCAGAGCTCATTGACAATGATGGTGCATGAAACAGACTTTACAGAAATGTGTAATATGCATTATATGTGATATATGCCCTTATGTTTATAGGAGTTTGTCTTTATATTTGTTTTAATAAGACTATGCCAGAATGGCAAAAGTCATGGGATGATACTAGTTCCTGTCCCATGACTTTTGCTATTCTGGCATAGTTGTATTAAAACAGTTGTAGCCAGACACTACTGATCACCATCATTACCATTCACTGCGCGTGCTGTCCACTGTGGGTGGTAATATATTAGCCTTCTATGGCATATTCCTGGTAAAGACGTGAATCACACTATGGTTTAAGAAAGGTTTAATTCCCACACCCACTATTAGGCCTTTTACAAGATAACACCTCACAACTCATACAGATTTGGGTGTTCCCAAGACACGCCCTAAAGTAACACTTCATAATTAAGTTACATACTGCTGTTCCATGACTTTTACCACACGTTGGTGTATATAAGCATTGGGATATCACAACATCATCTTTCCTGTCACTATCACTGTAAAGAAGTTGGCTATTTTTTTTTTTTAGACTGTTCGATTCCACTCTGAATAACTTCATCTTACATCAGTTAAACGTTTGTGAATTTAGCAAAATCGGTGGAATTCCTCTTTATAAACCTGTGGAATTTATTATGCACTCTTAGTACTGTTTGGTGATTACTGGGGCTGTCATGATTACTCGATTAAAAACAAACTGTTGATTTATTTTCTTACAGCTTATTTTCTTGCAGTAGTTTATATGTACTTTTTTTTCCCTTAGGTTTTTATTCTTAAAATTCTTTAAAAAATGATCATGCTCGTTTGCAGTATATGCATTTAGGAATTTAAAACAAAAAGGCTATGCATAATTATTATTTTTTATTTAGTCAAGTCCATGTTTTATTTGATTACGTACATATTCAGCAATGAAATCATTTAATTCAAATTTAATTACTAACTTAAGAGGCAGTGACAGCCCTAGCCCTGTGTCTCGTCTTCACCTCGTCTTACGCTGAAAGACTGCCGCCAGCTATGAAATTGTACAAAATTGTTTTAACATTCCCTTTTATTTGAGCCCTTTGAAGCTCTCCGTTTGTCCTTAATGAAGAAAGCCGAGCTCGGAAAAGAGGAAAATGGAATTTGCGTGTCTTTGGGCAAAAAGTTTAAACTACCTATATGTGTGTGTAATTCCCTGGCTCTTGTCTGGCTCTCAGGAACATGTTAACTTCAAAGCGCTTGATAAGGAGACATCAGTATACTCAAAGACCCCCAAACACACGGAGGCCATGGGATGCATATCGTATCACATCGCACCGCGACACGCTTTTCTTTTTTTATCTGTTCTCTTCTCTTCAGCTGGTTAAATTAAATTAAAGCCAGCTGTGTTCGTTTTGTAGCACGGCCAATTAACTGGAGCATCTCACTCGCGGTATGTATTTCCATACGGTATGTATGTATGTATGTATGTATGTATTTGAGGTGGTTATGAATCTGGTCACAGTTCTTGTTCTGCCACATGGCCTAAACATAGTTTATTATGTTCATTCATGCACTGAAGTAAGTGAAAATACTGTATGATGTATGATGTGAAATACATCAACCCTTCTGCTGTGAACTCAAAATGCATTCTTTTCAATATTTTTTTTTTAATCTTGTTTTTTGGATTTCTAATGATTTCTAATAATTTCTAATAATAATATAATGTGTTTCTAATTGCACCTGATTGAGAGTTGTTGTGGTGGTGGTGGTGGTGGTGCTGAAGGCACTTTAAATGATTGGCTAGACTGGAGTTCGCCTGTGGAACAGGTGAAACGTGAGTTTGAAGTGACTGTGTGAGTGCGTCGTGCATACTTCTCATATTTCTCATATTTCTCCAAGTTGAAGATTTTCTCATTTGAACAAGTGATTCTGATCTCTTTTTTTTATTTCTGTGATTTAAACAAGAGGAATTTTTGCTGTGTCCATTCTTCTGAAGAGTCAGGGTAAATATGAATATGTTGGATTATGAGAGACCTTCCTCTACTGACCTGTGTCCTGGAATATGGAATACGCAGGCTAGTCTCAGTAAAGTCTGAGTATTGGTCGTTTTCTCTCGAGCCCCTGTTATACTGTAATGTTAAGTCAGACTCAGCAGAGTTGGGTAAATGAAACGTAGGACTCAGCAGACTTTATTACTGCAGCCCAATGGTTTTCTGTGTGTTGTGCAATTGACCTTTTTGTACTCTGCCCTTTTTGTTCGGATGCATTTGTTTTTAGCAACTGTTGTGAGGTTGGACGAGCTTTACAGATCTCTGGCAGAAATCCAGAGTAGTTCAGAGTAATGAGAGAGAGTTTCCTATGGCGTCACATTAATGTCAAAAAATTAACCAGTGCGGTTTAACATTTTGCGTGTGTAAATTTACGTCTCGTGAGCACAAACTTTAAACTAGTGAGCAAAAAAAAAAATGCGCTCCCAAGCTTCATTTTTCTCCCTCTTGTTTTTTTTTTGTATTTCCTCTCAAATTCACAGTTGTTCTCACACGCTATGAGAATTGCCTGCAGCTGACGTTTCTACTAGAGAGAGTTTTTTGCGCTCCAGTGTAGAAAAGGGCTGGTTTTAAGAGTTTTGGGGTCACAGTCACCTCCCTCAGCGAATGTTATTGGCTGATATGAGAAACTGTAAAAAAAGATGGACGCCGTGTCTCCGTTCCCATTCATTCAATGAAAATGAAGCCAAAATCTTCCTCCATGTTGGCGATCCTGAAACCCGAGTCTGCGCAGCAGAGACCAGAGGAGGGAGAAAGACTGTGGAGAGCAGCCTACTCATTTAAATAACCCCTTCCCTGGGGGGCTGCCTCGAGGTCACAGGCTGCAAAGCGGAGATGACGGTCTGTTATTGGTCCTGGCCACAACCAGCTCTTTTACAATAACCACACCTTTTTTGAATAGAGCTGAATAACGTTTTAAAAAACGAATTCTGTGGGGATATAAAAATTTGACAATATAAGCAGAGGTTACACTAGCTGCTGCATTTAAATAATGGAGGTAGAATTACAGTATATTAGAAAAAACGTGATTGAAAGTTGTCTGTTTTTCCATTGAAACCTATGGGGATGGGTGGGGTTACACCGCTTTCTGAAACCGAACAGCAGGGGGCGCCTGACCTGTGATGGCTTCACTTTTGAGAGACGATGCTCTGTCCAGCTATACACAGTCTATGGCTGATATCTTCAGAGTTTGTGACGAACCGCATACTAACCACAGCGGTTGGAGGGCGAAAAAGAAGAACAGCAAGATAGTTAGCTAGCTAGCTAGCTATGCTAAAATCCAATCAAACTCCTTTTTTCTTCATTGTTTGCCTGGGTTTAGAGTCTGGAGCGACAGAGTCTCCGGCGATGTTTTCCTTGGTTCAGTGCCATGGAACGAGCCTTTGGAGAGCAGGTCACCCTTAGGTGCTGAGTCCGGGCAATCAAGGCCGGAGAGCGGTTTGTTTGGATTTTAGCATAGCTAGCTCGCTAACTCTCCTGCTGTCCTTTTTTCTCGCCCTTCTCCACCCTCCAGCGGATGTTGGTAGTAGGTGGTTTGTCACAAACCCTGGAGATATCAGCCAATAGCATTCGCTGACCCCGCCCCCAAACTGTCAAAACCACCCCTTTCAAAACTCGAGCGCAAAAAACTCATTTTAGTAAAAACAGCAGCCGCAGTACATTCACACACACAATTTTTTTTTCACCTGATATTTTTTTGCCCCCCTTACTTTTGACACTGATGTGACGCCACAGTTTCCAACTATCTTATTTAGTAATGCATCAATATTTTTGACTTTACGTTAAATTGGGTTTGTGTACACATTCTCCTAACCTTATCCAACTTCACAGCATTAGCTACAACACAATGCATTTGTGGGCGGAGCATGGATCAGTCCGTTTGACTGCTGTAAGCTTGTGCTGAGGCTGTGGATGAACCACTCCAGCTTTGGGGCATTACTGGAACTGATCAGTGTGTACAGTCTTCTGAGCGGCAGGCACCCACTCCTCCAACCCTGTCCTTATTAACTCAACTAATTACAACTTTTTGTAAAATAGATGTATAACAACATGTAATAATAATTATACTCATGTTACTGGGTGTATATTTGGCAAATTTATCATTATTAATAAAATCCACTGTTCGTAAAAATGTATAGAATTCTCGTGTCCATTTCTTTAACATTTGTTTTTGTTGAAAAGAGTTTAATCCTGTTTTTGTTGGAGTAACTGTCTCTACTCTGCAGGTAAGTCTTTTTACTAGTGGTGTCAATCGATTAAAACATTTAACCAGATTACTCAGGGCACAACAATATTCTGTGATCAACTGTGATTAATTGCACTTGTTGTTCTTAAGACCCCAAGTTTTTATAGTTGATATTTAAATGTAAATAAAATAATAAATGTAAGAAATGTAAAATGCAATTGAATTTATATTAGTTGTGTCAATTAAAATACTACTATATACTTGTATGTTTGAGGGTAGATAAAAAACAATGCATTATAAATTGTATAGAGGAAACTTTTTTTTTACTTTATCATAAACATCTCAGTTTGGTTGTAAGGATTACTGAATTACAATTTAATTTGCTGAGTATAAAAGATCGTTTTCACACCTGTAGTTGTGAAAGTTTCTATGGTCCGGCTCAGTTGATAATGAGTTTGTTTATTTGGAGCGTTTCTCACTCTGTTTGGTTTGGTTTCACACAGGCATAAACTTAAACGCACCAAAACGAGCACTAATAAAACACGCAAACACATCATCTCCTCTGATTGGTCAGAGCTGTCTGGTGCAGGAGCAAGAAAGTAAATATACTGAGAAGATTGTGTTCCAGTGTGTACCGTATTTTTCGGACTATAAGGCGCACCGTATTATAAGGCGCACGATGAGTGAACGGTCTATTTTTAGTGTTAGTCCATACACAAGGCGCACTGGATTATAAGGCGCACTAAATGAAACTTTATTTATATCAGTAACAATAACTCTGAGCAATAAATCCTTCACAATATCTGTGAAAAATAACAACATCTCTGAGCAATAAATCAACAAGCACAGCAAGTACGTATTACTCTGCGACGCTCCTGACAACGGTAGCCGCAACGCTCCGACAGACCATAATATTATGTTGAAGCACAGCAAGTACCGCATTACTCCGCGAGGCTTCTGACTATAATAGCGTGTTGTGCCGAATTCGGTGAATAAAACGGTTTTAAAACAGAGATAAAGATTGGATAAGTTTCATTTCTGGATGAAGTGATTTCCAGCGCTGTTTGGATATAACTGTGGATTACAGGAGACTGGATTGATGGATTCTCTTTAGTCTGGACGCGTTTTGAAGGTAGGACCTGTGGCTGAGCGCGGGTGTGTGTTCGGGGGGTGGCGGCAGTGACCGGAGGTTACCCCAGGACAAAAGGAGAGCCTTTTATTACTGGAAACATGCGCTCTGACGCAGCTTTAATTCATGAAACATACATCCTACAGTAAAAGCACAGTTCTGGAATCCGGAGAGCCAGACGGTTCGAATGGTGTATGACATGACCGCATTCGATGAAATATGGACGAACGATAAACGCAAATATGAGAGTTATGAATTATTAAAATCATAACCAAGGCATATTTCGCCCTAAATGTTTATTTTCTGAAAGGATATTCCGCTAAATAGGCTAAATAGCTCAAAAGCAGAGATTCTAAGCTTTAAAATGGTATATTGGATGTCTATATTGAACCTGTAACTGTTCATAACTATTCAGAAACACAGCCAGTTATGAAATATTAAATATTTCTGGCCCGCCGGTGGGCCAGCGCGTGTTAAGAGGTTAACTTTACTTAGAAGTGGGCGCTAAAAAGAAACAGTTTGTGCTATTACCCCAGAACGGGTGGAAAGGAAAGTTTACCGGCACCTTGTTCTGGCCACGGAGCTACAGTGGAAACTAGCTACCCTGAACCACAGCCGAGAGGCAGTACGGCAGTCAAAGGTAACCGCGCGCTAGCCCAAGAGGGGGATCTTTTTCTGGCGTGGGTGAGGAATTCTGCACAACAGAGCGCCGTGTACCACATAAAAATCGAGGTCAGTAAACACAAGCAAAATCCATACACAAGGCGCACTGCATTATAAGGCGCAATGACGATTTTTGGGAAAAAATAAGTATTTTAAGTGCGCCTTATAGCCCGAAAAATACGGTATATCTGTGAGGTGTAAATCTGCTTTTAACACAGAATGCTGAAACATATGCTGCTGTGTTTTCAATGGGACGTGCAGCATAGAGTCGCATGGCTGCGAGCAGTGAACGCTGCACATACCACATGCTGTGTAAACAGCATGGAGCAGCAGAGACAGCGATTGTTCATGACAGTATATTATCTGACTACTGTATCAGATTAAACTGTGCTTCATCAGCAATTTAGCCTAATTTAAAATAAGTATATTTGATAGCTTGGTCGGATTGAGACCAGCTCATTTTCTCACCACAAGCGAATCTCTCCTGGGGGAAAAAAAAAAATGTGTTGGATGGGGGCGGGGCAGATTACAGCAGAAGTTGGGGTCAAACTTGGTGGCTAATTAATTTCCCAGAGCATCTCACGATACGATATTATCATGATATGTTATCACGATACTGTGATTCTGCAATACTCAATATATAACAAGATAATAATTTACGATACTTAACAGCATCTGTGTTGATTAAAGGGATAAAATACCTCTAAATAAACATATACAAGATATAAAATATTTATTGGTGTTAGTTTTACAGAATTCCACAACCAGTATTCTTTACCACAGGTGAAATATGTGATATCAATATTTTGTCCCACCCCTAGTCTGTAATGGGTTCAGTTTAAAGTAGCTAAACGCATTCACTGGTATCTTGTGGAAAATCTGTTTACTTCTGTTTTTTTTAGGCTGCGCTGTAAACTCAGTAACATGAGTTTATCGCAACATGGCAGACAATTTTGGCTTACTTTCTATAGAACAAAAAGGAGTGGAACTAGGGTGTTCATATTTATATGCAGTGGTTTCGCTTTTACAACTGTACGACTAATACAAATACAGCTTGAACAGTACAGGTCTTTTAAAAGTCTCATTCCATCGTTTTTTCATTAATTTTAAAATGTATGAATGACGCTATATACATTGTTTTTTGTGGAAAAAAAGTGCTCCAGTGATCCGGTAGATGGCTGCTTTAGTCTGGTGGAGTGGGTGGGGAGAAATATAGGATTTTGGCTTTTGCTAATGAATATTCATACAAGCAGACATATCGCCTCTGATTGGCTAACAGCACTGTGATGCGGCGAGACAGACAACAGTACAGTAATAACAGTTTTTGCAATGTCATATGTTACTTTACAACATGTGTAATGCCCTGTTAACTTCAGTTCAGCCACGGACCTAGTCTTAGAGTCTCTGTAAAACACCAAATCCACCGGAGATCCTATGTTAACCTAGTTACTTACGCAGAGGTGGATAGTCCAGGTCCAGAAAGTAAAAATCCACTACTTTTAACTAGTCTAAACATATTTGTTCTAAAACATACACCTACTTATCTCAATTGTACTTTGCTGGAGGTGTTCCATAGGCAACTTCTTACTATTGTTTCTTAGCTTTGAATTACTGTGCAAAGCATATAATAAACACTGATGTGTTATTTGCACAAATAACACAAATAAACTTCCTAAGCTCCAAACGCTTCTATCTGATGAGACTGTGTCACTGCGTGGCTTCAGCTCTGCCTTTGCACGGTCACAAGTCAAGGTGGGTGAGGCCATGAATACTAATTAACGGCTTGTCATCAACTCGGGTCCTTTTCCTGATCGACACGTTTTTCGGAATATTTTCTTTTACTAGCGACTGCAGACAATGGAGGTTGAGAAAAAGTTTCATGTGCAGCATCATATACAACTCAGAGAGACCTACTGTATTTTACAAAAAACAAGAAATTGAAAAAAGGGGATTTTGGCGGCAGGACACCTTTAAACTACGCACCAGAATAATTCCAAAAGTTTTCCAGCTTACAAATATCAAAAGTTGTGCAGAAACACAGACTCTTTCTAAATCAGGGTCAAAGCTCTCAGTCTGAACTCAGTGGGCAGTGCTAAAGATGGCTCAGGTTGGGCGCAGAACCCTGCTTACAGACTATTAACAGGCCACGCTGAGATGACCTGACCTTTCAGCAGCCACAGCTTTACTCCAGTGCTGGAGGGACTCGTGACATGACAAGGTCATGAGATGATGTGTGTGTATGTCTGTCTGCCTTTAACCAAAAGCTTTGAATTGAGGGTCTGTGTGCAGATGAGAAGCTTAGCAGTCTGCTGGTCAGCCCAGAGTCCTACCTTATCACTATTCTGGCAGGTAGGTTAGACCTGGGTTTAAATATTGATGAGGGGCTGATATGCAGCTGAATATTTAATCAGTCTCATCCACAGGGATAGTTTGGGGGGTTGGGGATGTTCTTCGACATGTCACGTTTTATTAAATGCATGCTATGTCTCTTTCTGACAATGACAGACACCAGGCCACTGGGAAGAGGAGCAGCATGCATGCAGCTGTGTATCTTTTTTAAATCTAGGCCATTATTGTGAACACGGACGAGGGCAAAGTGAAAAACAGTGACTGTCATATTAATAGTAATCCAGTAAACATGCCTCCACTGGCCCAGTGTGAGCTGGCTGTGGGCTGCAGAGACCTGGGCAAACCCACACGAGCCCTGCGGACATCCAGACCCACTCCATTAATTTTAGAATCTGCCTGAATGTAATCTGACTGCAGGCAATGAAGACCTGAGTGGCACGTTTTCAGCCCACACCACCACCACCACCACTGTTCCAGAATGTAGCCTAGAGGCTAACTTGGACAAAACCACACAAAACCATCATCAGCCCTCAACTTAGGCTATGTTTTTTGGTCTGTCAACGTGAAAGCGTTAAAGCAGGCAATACTTTTGTAATTAAAGATGCATTAATATTTTTTATAATGCAACTAATTATGCCATCAAGTTTGACCCCAACTTCCGCCATTATCTGCCCCGCCCCTAGCCAACACGCAAATGTCTCAATCCAGTCCCAGACAAATTTTGGAGTAGTTCTCGATCTGAACCAGCAATTAAATATCCTTTTTTTTTAATTGAGCAAAATTGCTGATAATTAGCCAGATAATGAATAATAATAATAATACCTATATAAACAAACACTGTCTCTGCTGCTCCATGCTGTTTGCACACTAAGAGTGTGGTATGTGCAGCTTTCACTGCTGTGAAACCAAACCAAACAGAGGTACTCATCAACTGATCCGGACCATAGAAACCGACTACAGGTGTGAAAACGCTCTTTTATATTCAGCAAATTAAGTTCTTATTCAGAAATCCATATAACCAAGCTGGGGTGTTCACAATAAAGTAAAAAGTTTATTAAAAGATTTTTAGTTAATCAGGACGAGAAAATATGATCTGTTTGGTTATAAACACTTTGCATGGTAAAATAGTCCCACAGCTGCTCTGCTAGCTGCGCTGTAAACGCTGCATTATCGGTCATTTCAGTCAAAATTGTGGAAATCTTAGCTTACTGTAAATAAACAGAAGCACTTTACTCATCCACACAAACATTTTTAGGAGAGAAATCTGTGTAGATTAAAGTCCAGCGCTCGATTGACTGAAAGAAAATGTTTTTTTTAAGAATTAACGTTAAAGTTTTGGGTACCACTTTAAATTAAGACTACCTTTATAAAGGGGTTATAAATGACTTACAAATGGCTTATTAATGGTTACTAATTAGGTTGTAAATGCCTTAAAAATCATTAATAATCAGTTATAACACATACATAGAAAGGGCAACAATGACCTGTTGTTTGCCAAATAGTGAACCCACAGCCGTCTATATTGTTGCACTTTTTACGTGTGTGTTATAACTGATTATTAATTATTTTATGGCATTTACAACCTAATTAGTAACTATTAATAAACTAATTGTAAACCATTTATAAACCCTTTATAAAGGTAGTCTTATTTTAAAGTGGTACCAAGTTTTGTTTACTTCGACGGCCCCCAGCAGCAAGATCTGCAGAATTACAAGAGTCCACCTTACATTCAGCTTAAAACACCCTTTATTAACTGGAAAATATATACACTTAAGCTTTTATTTTAATAATAATAGCTCTTAACCTGATATTGGTGGCTGATAATGTGTGTAATGATTAATATTTTGGGACCGCTTCTTTGCCTGCGCCGCCTATTGGAGACATGGCGTTTCTGCACTGTGCCTATGGGATCCGGCAGCTCCCAGTGGTGTTTAATGTTATCGCATTTGGTTTGTATTTGGCTTGTAAATGCTGCATCGTTGCTAGGTTACCTGTATGTGGTGGAGTAATACATGGAGAGCTTCGGTTACAGTGCATTATCACTAATAATGTCACTCATACTACACCTCTCAGCCAATCACATTGCAGGGCCGGAACTAACTGTGGTATATTCATAGTTAATCACAGAATATTGTTGTGATTAATCAGATAAAATTTTTGACTGACTACTGGGTTTATCAACAAGAATGCATTTAAAGGAGAAATCTGTGTGAAATGGACTTAGGTTAAAGTGGAACATGATAATGAATATGAACATCAAATAGCCCACCTCCATTCACCCCCAGCATTCTGAAATCTGAAAAACAGGCGTACAATGCTAGTAATAGGGTAATAGAGGTGCCCTTACAAAGAAATGGGCATTTTGACGCCATTAATGGAGAAATGAATTAATTTCTCAGGGCTGAGGGACATTTAAAACGAAGCACTGAGATACAAGTAGTTTATTTAAAAAAAGTTATCTTGAAATTAAATCACCAACAATAAGTTGACCAACACTCTTGTTAATGGCCAATCTCTAGAGTTCACAGAGAATGATCTGAAAAAGAGAAAATATCCAGTGAGCTGCAGTTCAGTTCTGTGGGAGTAAATGTCTTGAATGATTGAGGTCAGAGGAGAACGTCCAGACTGGTTCGAGCTGATAAAACGGCAACAGTAACTCAAATAACCACTTGTTACAACCGAGGTCTGCAGAAGAAGAGCCTCTCTCAACATCAGCACAACACATCCAACCTTGAGGCGGATGATGAGCTACAGCACCAGAAGACCAAGATCACACCGGGTGCAGCTCCTGCAGATAAGAACAGGAAACTGAGGCTACAATTCACACAGAATCACCAAAACTGGACAATAGAAGACTGGAAAAACGTTAGCTGGTCTGATTAGTCTTGATTTCTGCTGCAACATTCAGACCGTAGGGCCACAATTTGGCGTCAACGACATGAAAGCATGCATCCATCCTGCCTTGTATCAACAGCTGGTTCAGGCTGGTGGTGGTGGATGGTGTAATGGTGTGTGGGATATTTTCCTGGCACACTTTGGGCCCAATAGTACCAATTGAGCATCGTGTCTCAAACACCACAGCCTACCTGAGTATTGCTGCCGACCATGTCCTCCGTCCCTTTATGAGTACAGTGTACCTGTATCTTCTGATGGCTACTTCCAGCAGGATAATGCTCCATGTCATAAAGCGTGAATCATCTCAGACTGGTTTCTTGAACACGACAATGAGAGAGTTCACTGTACTGGAATGGCTCCACAGTCACCAGATCTCAATCCAATAGAGCAGGGATGTGGTGGAACGGTAAATTTGCATCATGGATGTGCAGCTGATAAATCTGCAGTTACTTCGTGATGCTATTATGTTAGTATGGACCAGACTCTCTGAGGAATGTTTTCAGTACCTTGTTAAATCTACGCCATGAAGGATTAAGGCAGTTCTGAAGGCAAAAGTGGGCCCAACCCGATACTAGCAAGGTGTTCTTAATAAAGTGGTCAGTGAGTGTATATCGTAAGAGTTGAATTACTTGGATGACTAACTGGACAAAAAAAAAAAAATCGCTTAAACCACCTGAAAGCAGCTACCAGCATAATTTGGATTTTTTCAGCAGGGAAGTAATCCACTATCTTTAAACGCCTTTAACTGAACTGAATGCGCTGCTACAGTTTCTGACAGTCTCTGTATGTATTGTGTATTTTTTTTACTGCTGAAATTGAAGTGTTGAGTGATTTCCCTTATGTGTAATTATAGCAGCATTTTGTTCCCCACTGTTCTGGCATTCATTAGCAGTACAGATATGTGCGTTCCTTAAACCCCCGTCTTTTTATTACAGGTGCACAGCTCCAGCAACACTACATTATGAGATCTGAAAGTGCTGTTTACCCTCAGACGATCACCATTATTGTAAAAAGCACCTCAGTCAAAGAAAATACAGTGAAAGCTTTTCAGCAAGACAACTGCTTTCACCCTGCCAGAAGATCCTCTCCTTCGTCTGACTGAAAGGCTTTTATAGAGCTCTGCACAAACTTATTTACAGCGCCTCTCTCTCAGAAAAAAACACATTCTACTCAAAAGCATGTCATTTTAGTTATATAATGTTTAAAGAAGAGTTTTTCAAACCTTGAATTCATATTGACCTCCGGTTGCTTCTGAAGGGAATAGTCATGGTCTGCAAGACTTACATACTGATGGTCAGGGTTAGGGTTGGGGAGACCTGCCTATTATAAAAATAAATGATGCCAGAAGCCAAAAATGAAATACCTGTCAGTTTCAGAAGTATGGAAGCCCATTCAGACCCCCCAAAAAACATCCAGCACATTTTGTTCTTATTATTAAGTCATTTTAAGATAGTAAGTCATTTTTTTATGATACTACCTCATTACTTTGAGATACTCATTATCTCAGATATCTCATTATTTTAAGATATTTTCTCAGTGTTTTGAGACAGTAATTCATTACGTTGAAATAGTAAGTCATTATTTTGAGATACTTAGTCATTTTGAGATAGTAAGTCGTTATTATGAGATAGTAAGTCATTATTTTGAGATAATAAGTCATTATTTTGAGATTGTAAGTTGCTATTTTGAGATACTACCTCATTATTTTGTGATACTATACCATTATTTTAAGATAGTACATCATTATTTTAAGACAGCAAGTCATCATTTAAAAAAATTAAAAACATTACAAATAGTACGTACTTATTTTGAGATATTAAATTATTATTTTGAGATAGTAAGTCATTATTTTGAGATAGTAAGTTGTTTTTTTTAGATACTACCTCATTACTTTAAGATACTATCTCATTATTTTAAGATATTTTCTTAGTATTTTGAGACAGTAATTCATTAGGTTGAAATAGTAAGTCATAATTTTGAGATACTTAGTCATTATGAGATAGTAAGTCGTTATCATGAGATAGTAAGTCATTATTTTGAGATAATAAGTCATTATTTTGAGATAATAAGTTGTTATTTTGGGATACTATCTTATTACTTTAAGATACTATCTCATTATTTTGAGATAGTAAGTCATTATTTTGAGATAGTAAGTCATTATTTTGAGATACGTAGTCGTTAATTTGAGATACATAGTCGTTATGTTGAGATACCATCTCATTATTTGTGTTGCTGGTGTTGCCACGGTGTCTGTGGAGATTGCTATGGTGTTGCCATGATATCTGTCGTGGTTGCTATGGCACTAATGTGCAGCCAAAATGTATTTGCATGAATCAGACCGATTCTATGTTGCTATGGACGTGTGTGGTGTCCAAACCTTTCACCAAAAGCTTGTTTATTCAATAGCCGCTCAATTCACAAACAGTACTGGAGAGCAATGCAGAGAAGGGATAATGTGGAATCACTATTCGGTGATTGACAGGTTACTGTTGCTCTTTTCATTGATGCGTAGTTTAAGCAATAGTACACGAGAGGGAGTGTGTTATTAACATCATGGCTGTGATTTGAGCCGAAGGCAAGTACTGTAGGTCATCACAGCTGTAATGCAGTGTTGTGCCAGTTCACAGCTTTTCTGAACTAGTTCAAGTTCAGTTCATACATGCTCAAAGTGAACAGTTCACATTCAAAGTTCACAATTTGAATTCTGAACTAGTTCAAAGTTCAGTTCATTTTACTGTTTTCGTGAGATATTCAAATAAATACTTTTTTTCATACTACAAGCTAGAAATCACTATACGTTCTTTGAAACTGCTCATTGTAGACATGTGCTCATGACACTGCAATTGTGGGTTTCATAAGTAACATAAAAAATGTTCATAAGGCCATTTTTTTAAGCCATTTTTTAAATTGCAGTGCTTTCTCTCACTCCCGTCATTGGTCTCTCTCTCTCTCTCTGTATCTCTCTGTATCTCTCTCTCTCTCTCTCACCCTCGCGCTCCGCACTCTCGTTGTCGGTCTCTCTCTCTCTCTCTCGCCCTCGAGCTCCACGCTCTCTAGCCAACGTTCATTTACAGTGATGTCTGCCGTTCACGACACATAATGTGAACTAATTCACGTTCAAGTTCTTTATTAAAAAATGTGTTGCGTTCAGTTCAATGTTCACGAAAAAATGAGCGTGTTCAATGAACGCGTTCTTTTGAAATCATTCACGCACAACACTGCTGTAATGTTATTCGCGATAATACACAACCTCTAGTGTTCTATTGTTTCTATTGTTTAATTTTATACACCATGCTTTTTACAAAATAAATGTAGAAAACAAATCAAAAAACCTTGTTAGGCCCATGAAATATCGCTGAAACTCTCCTCTCCTGCTCTGTGGAGTCGTCTTCATGTGAAAGTTGTGCGTCCGCGAGCATTTTTGCCTGTTTCGCTGGGTGCTGTTGGTTAACTAGCCGGCTGGACTGTGTTTAGGTTAGTGTAGCTTGCTTTAGCTTAGCATTAGCTTAGCTTAGCCTGGCTGGTTACCGTTCTTGTCAGACTGCGGCCGAGGTGACTGATGGATTTTCTTTCTTTTTTCAACAAAAGAGGAGCCAGCACTGCAGGTGAGCGTGCCTTGTCTGAGCGCTAGCCTGTGCTAAGCTAATGCTGCTGCTGGAAGTGATAACATAAAAATGTCTTGTGTGTATATACCGTTACTCGGCAACGCTTCCACGGAGTGATATAGATTTAGTGTGAGAAGGTCGTGCTGTTATCACAATTATCAGCACTGTTATAACACTTCTCAACCAGTCAGATTGCGAGGTTGAAACTAACCGTTGTATAAAACCCTTTTATTAATGTTTAAAGTATTTTAATTAAAGTATTTACGTTAATAACAACTAATGAACTCCTTTTTAAACTATTTATAAACCCTTTAAAAAGGAGCCTTATTTAAAAATATTACTGTAATTTGTACTGCACATTTCACAGAAGTACAGAAAAGGGTCTGTACAAATTGGCTCGATATAAAAAGCATCTGTATATTAATTATGTTCTGATTGGTTGCATGTCCTGAAAATATGTGGATTATTGTAGTCTTTGCTATATTTTCACTAATGTTGAAATGATGTAATGATAGTTTATGGTGCTGTGAAGTAACGTCCTCTTGGTGGCGCCAACACACCTTACTCACCCTGCGTACAGCTTATGGCTTCAGTTCATCCAGCTGCACAGAGAGGAGGAATATCAGGAGGAGGTGTTGCTTTAAATTTCGCAGCTGTGTGAGCTTTGTAGGAGATATCAGAGAGACTGATTCAGGGTCTGAGCAATAAAACAAAAGACTGATGGAAAAATAAAGTCTGTAAAAAACGAATTAGAGCCAGTTCCCCACACCAAGATTAGTCCAAAACCTAAGCTGAAAAAATATATACAATTTTATTATTTCCAGAATTGTTTTATTGTTACTAAACTAAGTAAAGACTATTTAAGTGAATTAGGTTTATTGTACTTCACTTTTTGTTTAAATTACTCAAACAACACTCTTCACATCTAACATTAACTGCTCCTTTTACTTCCAGCAATAACACAATCCCAGACTGGAGTCTTGATTTAACCCTTCTGCTATCCTCAAAATTAGTAACACACTTTATTCTTTGGATCAATATGATCCCAGCAATTTAAACGTGCAGAAATTTTGTATAATTAAAGAGAGTTAAACATGTTAGCAAAGTTAACTCACCAGTTTCTTTATATTATTTGACAAATTATCAGTAGGTCTGGCATTATACGTGTTTTATTAGTATTATATAAGTATTATAAGTATTGTGGTGTTTAGTCAGGGCCTAAAGTAAAGGAACATTTAGAAAAAGATTGTAAAACTTAATTTATTACCATACAAATACGGTAAAGAATATGTAAAATATTGATATGTCTTATGTATTATGTCAATAAAACAGCCTTAATAAAACAGATATTGAAGTTGAACTCATTGAAACATTTAATTTTTTACTTATTGTCTGCATCTAATTAAGAAAATACAATAAATATGAATCTCAAAACTTAATATCAACCATTTTTTTAGAGACTTTTAAAACTGAATGGGGTCAAATTGACCCCAAAGGTAATAGGTTCTAAATTTAACAACTGATTAGTGTAGATTGAATGCCTCAACAATTCCATGGTCCAACATGGAACAACAAACATAAAGTGTAAAAGTGTATTGATAAAAGTGCAACATAAAATTATAACATTACAGTAAATACAGGAGACAAGTGACAATTTAACAGACAGGACAGTGCAGTACCGATAGGGTATAGTAAAATGTGCATAAGGTGCAGAGATATGTAACATTTTGTAACATATAGATCATACATGATTACAGCAGTAACTGAGGTAGATAGTTTATAGTTTTTATATAGAAAGAAGCAGGAAATATTGCTGATACGGATAGAGACATTTTAGTCTGAGTGTGTGTGTGTGTGGTGTGTGTGAAGAGTCGTGGAGGGGGTTCTGTTTAGTTCTGTCTGTTGAGGAGCCTGACTGCCTGGTGGAGTAAGCTGTTGCAGAGTCTGGTAGTGGAGGCACTGTGTGTTGAGGAGTCTGACTGCCTGGTGGAAGAAGCTGTTGCAGTGTCTGGTAGTGGAGGCTCTTTGTGTTCAGGAGTCTGACTGCCTAGTGGAAGAAGCTGTGGCAGAATCTGGTAGCAGAAGCTCAGAGAGTTGAGGAGTCTGACTGCCTGGTGGATGAAGCTGTTGCAGAATCTGGTAGTGGAGGCTCTGCGTGTTGAGTCTGACTGCCTGGTGGATGAAGCTGTTGCAGAGTCTGGTAGTGGAGGCTCTGTGTGTTGGGGAGTCTGACTGCCTGGTGGATGAAGCTGTTGCAGAGTCTGGTAGTGGAGGCTCTGTGTGTTGAGGAGTCTGACTGACTGGTGGAAGAAGCTGTTGCAGTGTCTGGTAGTGGAGGCTCTTTGTGTTCAGGAGTCTGACTGCCTGGTGGAGGAAGCTGTTGCAGAGTTTGGTAGTGGAGGCTCTTTGTGTTGGGGAGTCTGACTGCCTGGTGGAAGAAGCTGTGGCAGAATCTGGTAGCAGAAGCTCTGTGTGTTGAGAAGTCTGACTGCCTGGTGGAAGAAGCTGTTGCAGAGTCTGGTAGTGGAGGCTCTGTGTGTTGAGAAGTCTGACTGCCTGGTGGATGAAGCTGTTGCAGAGTCTGGTAGTGGAGGCTCTGTGTGTTGAGGAGTCTGACTGACTGGTGGAAGAAGCTGTTGCAGTGTCTGGTAGTGGAGGCTCTTTGTGTTCAGGAGTCTGACTGCCTGGTGGAGGAAGCTGTTGCAGAGTTTGGTAGTGGAGGCTCTTTGTGTTGGGGAGTCTGACTGCCTGGTGGAAGAAGCTGTGGCAGAATCTGGTAGCAGAAGCTCTGTGTGTTGAGAAGTCTGACTGCCTGGTGGAAGAAGCTGTTGCAGAGTCTGGTAGTGGAGGCTCTGTGTGTTGAGAAGTCTGACTGCCTGGTGGAAGAAACTGTTGCAGAATCTGGTAGTGGAGGCTCTGCGTGTTGAGTCTGACTGCCTGGTGGATGAAGCTGTTGCAGAGTCTGGTAGTGGAGGCTCTGTGTGTTGGGGAGTCTGACTGCCTGGTGGATGAAGCTGTTGCAGAGTCTGGTAGTGGAGGCTCTGTGTGTTGAGAAGTCTGACTGACTGGTGGAAGAAGCTGTTGCAGAATCTGGTAGTGGAGGCACTGTGTGTTGAGGAGTCTGATTGCCTGGTGGAAGAAGCTGTTGCAGAGTCTAGTAGCAGAAGCTCTGTGTGTTGAGAAGTCTGACTGACTGGTGGAAGAAGCTGTTGCAGAATCTGGTAGTGGAGGCACTGTGTGTTGAGGAGTCTGATTGCCTGGTGGAAGAAGCTGTTGCAGAGTCTAGTAGCAGAAGCTCTGTGTGTTGAGAAGTCTGACTGTCTGGTGGATGAAGCTGTTGCAGAGTCTGGTAGTGGAGGTTCAGATGCTTCGGTATCTTCTGCTGAACGCATCAGAATGCAGAGTCTGTCTATCTGCTGTAGGTCTTGCGATACGAGATGTTGCAGTTCCCAAACCAGACGGTAATACACTGACATACCAAAAGTCATAGGACAGGATTTCTTTTCCATGTCCTATAAAAGTTAATGAACACTGCACTGACCTGCATTGAATGTGGATGTGATTTCTTGTTACTTATCTGTTCACATGGACATTTTTAGCCAGATGCCACCGCTCACCATCATTGCCTCCGACTGCACTGCACTGTCCACTGTGGGTGGTAATGTGCACCTTCTGTGTGGCCATTCCCAAAATTACAAATTTAAATGTCTAACCTTCTAAAATGATGCATAAACAACATACAATATTTTACAAGAATAAAGTTACTGTATTTTGGTTAACTTATTACTAATTAATTTTATATTCTGTCAGTAATGACTGGCATTAATTAAAAATGCTGTGTTTTATTAATTGGTTTATATCTAACACCTTGCCTATTATTGAAATTATTAATATAATCACGTTTTACACATCAAGTTGATTTAAACCACTATTTCTTTCAGTAAAGTAATTAAATAAGCCTTAAAATGAATATTTATAGTGTTCATTTGTCTTTCAGCTTACATATTTTGGCAATATCTGTCCTAATATAAGCCAATGTTTAATTCATGTGGAAGTGAGGCACATATTTAAAAATGACATTAATTAAAATCAATGCGCTGGGTGTGTGGATTGCACGTGAGTCTAATAAGGAATGTGTGTCACGTAGTTTGCGCAGTGACCTCTCAGAGGAAGGACAAAGGGATTACCTTAGCTGTATGCAAAATTGCATATTTAACTCTAAATGGTTCTGCAGAATAGAAACTAGGAGTTCATATATTGGTAAAATTAGTATTCATCAACAGCTTCCAAGCCGTATCTCATTATCTGTATCCTTAGCATCATCTCAAATCAAACACTAGTGTTTTACGTTAAACAGAAATGTTAGGTAGATACACTGCCTGGCCCCAAAACGGCCCCCAAGTCTAATATTTGGTTGGGGCACCTTTAGCTTTGGTTTTGGCAAGCGTTTACTGTGGTATTGTTTCAAAGCAGCTCTTCTCCATCCAGCACATCCCAAAGATTCTCAATGAGGTTAAGGTCTGGACTCTGTGGTGAACTCTCTCTCAATCCATGTGTGAAAATGATGATCTCATGCTCCCTGAATCCTGAACTCTTTCACAATTCCAGCCCCATGAATCCTGGCATTGTCATCTTGGAATATGTTCGTGTCATCAGGGAAGAAAAAATCCATTGATGGAATAACCTGGTCTATATTCAGTATATTCAGGTAGTCAGCTGACCTCATTCTTTCAGCATATACTGTTGCTGAACCTAAACCTGACCAACTGCAGCAACCTCAGATCATAGCCCCGCCCCCACAGGCTTGTATGGTACACTGTAAATGCAATATTTGTCTGAACTCAAATAATTTCGCCTGTTTAATGTAAAAATTGGATATTTCCAGACTCAACAATTTTGAGTTATTTATACAGTTATTTTTTATAATATTTAAAATTTTTAATTGTTTCTTTAAGACTTTTTTTGTATAATGATAAACACAATTGTCTATGATTCCACAAATAAAGTCTAGACCTGTGCATCCCAAGCAGCTTGTCTGGAGTTTCACAAAAAGGCAGCATTATCTACCTAATTAGACAGACCTGTGGCCCAGTGGACTCTCTCAGTAACCCATCTGTTAAGTCTGTAGGCTTCAAGTCCAAATAAGGACAGGACATTTTTATTTCTCTGTGCAGCAACTGTTAGTAAGTTTTATTTGCCATGGTGGAAACCAATACTATACTATACACATCGTCTATACTATATTCAGGGTTTGGACAATGAAACTGAAACACCTGTCATTTTAGTGTGGGAGGTTTCATCATGGCTAAATTGGAGCAGCCTGGTGGCCAATCTTCATTAATTGCACATTACTGCACCAGTAAGAGCAGAGTGTGAAGGTTCAATTAGCAGAGTAAGAGCACAGTTCTGCTCTTAATATTGCAATGCACACAACATTATGGGTGACATACCAGAGTTCAAAAGAGGACAAATTGTTGGTGCACGTCTTGCTGGCGCATCTGTAACCAAGACAGCAAGTCTTTCTGATGTATCAAGAGCCACGGTATCCAGGGTGATGTCAGCATACCACCAAGAAGAACCAACCACAACCAACAGGATTAACTGTGGACGCTGTAAGAGGAAGCTGTCTGAAAGGGATGTTCGGGTGTTAACCCGGATTGTATCTAAAAAACATAAAACCACGGCTGATCAAATCACAGCAGAATTCAATGTGCACCTCTACTCTCCTGTTTCCACCAGAACTGTCCTTCACCACAATAAATTACTGTGGTCTAAAACCAGGTGTTTCAGTTTCATTGTCCAACCCCTGTACAGTAGCGTATAAAAGTATTTGTTACCTAAGAGATTACTTTTGTTGCATTTTTGTAGGGGCGTGAGGTGACATGATACTGGGTTCACAAGAACGAAATGAGACGAGATTTTAAAATATTTTTAAAGAAAAAAACTTAACAAAATAAAAAATATAGTTTTATTTGACAAAATCGTATAATTCAAACTCAACAGACTGGTTTCTCTCACAAATTGAATCTATCAAAAATAAAAACAATATAAATAAAAATAAAACTTTTCTAGGTCCTATATAGTGCCAACAGTAAGTGCAAACAACAACCAGTCATATTAAGCCTGTGTTTTTTTTTCTCCTGAGTCTCTTGTAATTTAACTATGTATAACCATAACTAGTCATTTTAAGACTATGCTTGAAGTTATTGTTTCCACAGGGCAGCCAAAATGCAGCCAGACATATGACTTAAAAGTAGTGGGAGCATCTTCTATGAGAATGTCTGAATTTTCCTCTTCTGCTGAGAGCTACTCGGATTGCTTAGCCACTGCACTCTCCGCCATTGCTACTGTGTTGCCAGATCCCTCTTACAAAGTACATCCTAAACTGTTTTGCAAGACAGGTTCAAGCTTGAAGAGAAATATCATCACGTTTTAATCTTGCAAGATCTTGTGCCACCCTTACACCCTACATTTTTGTCATACATTCATTTTTTAGATTATCAAACAACTTTATCAACAACTTTAATATCAAACAAATATAAATAAATATATAAATATAAATTAATATATAAAGCAATTGTCAAATGTATTTATGGAAAACCTATCCAAACCAGTCTAGCTCCAAAAATGAACTGTGATTAATTAAAATTTTTGAAAAGCTGAGTTTAATTTCACTACTAACCACGACCAGGCATGATTACTGCCAGAGCTGTAAAATTAGAAAATCAATTGATTCTAGAGTTTTAAGGTAAAAAACCACTGCTGGTCAAAAGTAACACCTTTTACCAACAAACATCTTGGTGATCTTTCAGGAGTGTCTTTCCAGGGGTGTCCAAACTTTTTTTGTTGGGAGCCTCTTTGTTGGGAGACTCTTTGGCCCATTTTTCTGCGCTAGAAATGCGCACTCTCTCCGCTTTTAGACTCTTTAGCCCGTTTTTTGCACTAGAAATGCGCACCCTCTCCACTTTTAGACTCTTTGGCCTGTTTTTCTGCACTATAACTGTGCACTCTCTCCGCTTTTAGACTCTTTGGCTCGTTTTTTTTTTTTTCGCTAGAAATGCGCACCCTCTCCGCTTTTAGACTCTTTGGCCCGTTTTTCTGCACTATAACTGCGCACTCTCTCCGCTTTTAGACTCTTTGGCTCGTTTTTTTTTTTTTTTCGCTAGAAATGCGCACCCTCTCCGCTTTTAGACTCTTTGGCTCATTTTTCTGCGCTACAACTTCACTCTCTTTGGCCCGTTTCCAACACCTAGCGTCCAAACTTTGAATCTCACATTATAAAAACCTGCAGCGGGCCAACTTTCATTCTATTTCTTAAATAGCTTGCGGGCCGCTTCAGAAAAGGAACGTGACCTCAAGCTCAGGCGTTCTTGGGTTCTGCAGCAGGACAGTTCAGTTACATTTAAAAGATATTCAGTTGAATGTTAGTTGAGCATCTATGGGGCATTCATAATGGACCATCCAAATAAAGTGATACCTTAACTGCTGACCGAGTGAGTCGCAGTCGTTCTCAGTCGCTTCCTTCTGTTATAATATCACTGACAGTTGGCTGTGGAATATTTAGTAGTAAATAGTGAATAGTAAGTAGTAAATTTCACGAATGGACTTGTTGCATAGGTGCTGCACAGGGGCAGATTTGGCAGTTCTGGGGCCCCAAGCAATGTTTTTTTCCTCATCCTCGTCAGACGTTTTATTTCTTGCTGCTGCGAAAAAAATAGGTGAGCTTTGTCAAGCTTTCTGTGCTGGACTTCCTTTTCTTAATTTTCTTATTTTTTTTGGCACCACTGGGATAAGACCATTTCATGGTTGTGCCGAAGCTACATTAGTCTACCTCGCCTAGCTTAAGTTGTGTGTGCGGTGTCTCGTCTGTGTGTTTTTTTTTTCTAAATTGCGTGGTTTGCGTGGTGGTAAAATCCGCCCATGGTGCTGCAGCCTATCACTGTACCACGCTGGAGTTTACTGAGCTCCTGAGAGACCCTTTCTTTCACTAATGTGTGTAGAAACAGTCTGGCCATGCCAGACAGGCATTGGTAAATCTGAACGATTTAATGATTTAGATGGGTGAACGATTGCTTTTGGCAGTATACCCACATACATGCGCTTTCTATGTGAATATACACAGCCAAACTAAAGTCAGTCATGCTCTGCCAGTGAGCAATCCTAGTAGCAAAGCAAAGCTGCTATACATGCAGATAAATAGGCATTAATACCCCCACATATGTCTCTTCCTCTACATCTTCTTCTATTCTATCTACAGTTTGACTGCAAGTTTTATTGAGTTCTGAATAATGCAGAGATGGCATGCTTCACTGTGGTTAGTCTATAAAGGCAGCCAGACGCAGACATCTCCCAGGTGGGAACTAAATAAAAGGAAAGCCTCGCAGGCCTGGGAGATATTGTCTGCGACGTTAAGTGAGTAAACAGCCGCTTTCTGATTGACGAAGACTTTCTGCTGTCAAATGTCCAAGAAGATAACTTTCGATTAGCAGACAGGGAGAAGATCTCAGTCCCTTAAAGGGAAGCCATGTGTAAACGCTGCTCGGTGCTGGCAGTAATATGCTCGACATCACGTCTAACTGACTTGGTCTCAGTGTTGCGAGTGTGCTATCAGGACATTTCCCCAGAGGATTTAATTAATTGTCAGTTATTTGACTGCGTGCGTGTGCTGAGTTTGAATTAAAGACACGAGTACGGGAAACGTCCATATTCCCACTGCACAGCGACACATCACAGCATTACTGCATTCCAGTGCTTTAATAGGATCTGGATCTGTGATTCCTGGAGGAAGACTCTCAGACTGCATTGATGTGAGACGGCTGGATGGTATGGGCAGTGACATGATTACAGTACATGCTACAGTAGTGCAGAATAAAGGAGTCGTGTGTGAATTCCTCTGGCCCCATGTGGACATGGCTCTAATCCACTAGATAAAGGCTAAGAAAGGCCTGGTAAGCAAAAGGCTAATCTACAGAAATAGGCCCATGGTCACTCTGGAGGAGCTGCAGAAATCCACAGCTCAGGTAGAAGAATCGTAGAAGTCGTGCACTCCACAAATCTTCAAACTTCAAGACAGTGACTCTAAACATACAGCCAGAGCTACAGTGGAATGGTTTAGATCAGAGAAAATTCTTGTGTTAGAAAGACCCATTTAAAATCCTGACCTAAATACCACTTGTAAATACCACTAGCTGTTTTGTAAAGAAGAATGAGCAAAAATCTCTAGTCTCTAGATGTGCAAAGCTGGTAGAGACAAACCCCAAAAGACTTACAGTTGTAATTGCAGTAAATGGTGGCACTACGAAGTATTGATATAGGGGGGCTGAATACTTTTAAGCAAAAGGCTAATCTTCAGAAATAGGCAGATAAACAGTCATTACAGACATTACACATTTAATGATATTTGATATACAGTGGCTTACAAAAGTATTTATACCCCTTGAACTTTCTCGCATTTTGTCACCTTACACCCACAAACTAAATATATATTTTACAGAGATTTTAAGTGATAAACCAACACAAAGTAGCACATCTTTACAAAGTGAAATTGAAATGATACATTGTTTTTTAAATCTTATATAAAATAAACATCTGAAAAGTGTGATGTGCAAAAGTATTCAGTAAAATCAGTAAAATGCAGTTAATTGCCTTCAGAAGTCACTGAATAAGTTAATAGAGTCCAGCTGTGTGTAATTTAGTCTCAGTATAAATACAGCTGTCCGTGAAGGCCTGTTCAGTGATGGTTTGTTAGAGAACACTAGTGAATAAACCAGACATCCCAAGTTGCAAAAGTTGATTTCAGGGAGGTTACCACGAACAATGATCTGCTTTCTCTCAGTCACTGAAAAAATCCCGTCCGGGAGGGGGGAAAAACACTGCCTGCCCACACTAAAAACTGATTGGCTGTCTCACAGACTCTTTGCAAAGAACAGGCCAATCAGAACCCTCTCTGTTTTCTCTCTCTCCTTCCCTCACGCGATTAGAGATAAAAAAAAGTCTGTGGCCTGTGTGCGCGTTTGGGGCACGCGTTCTGAATTCCGGGAGATTATATGTGACTCGCGGGCATCAGGGAGCCACTACCGAAATGCGGGAGACTCCCGCAGCTTCAGGGAGACTTGGTTTGTCTGATCAACAGCATCATGAAGACCAAGTAACTCGTCAGACAGGCCAGAGATAAAGTTGTGAAGAAGTTTAAAGCAGGGTTTGTAACCACCACCAGAGGGCCTGGACATCTGCAGTGGAAGAGCTGGTAGATCTGGGGCAAAAAACTCCAAGTCCCAGAATCCCCAGCAGTAATTAGTGCAAATCAGGCTCAGCTGTGAACACTGCTTAAAAACCACAGCCAAACCTCAAACCTTTGTAGAGGGGTGACCGGTAACAGTGGGTAAAGAAGAAAAGAGATCTTAAAAGAAGCCACAAAAAATAGGAAAAGATATAAAAAAAAAAAAAGAGATCTTAAAAGAAGCCACAAAAAAGAGAAAAATATCTTAAAAGAAACAAATGCTCACAAAAAAAGGGATCTCAAAGGAAGCCGCAAAAAGAGAGAAAAGATCTGTGTTTTTCTAAGTTTTGTTTTTCAAGAAGCCTTCTCTAAGTTTCTTTAAGTTTCATTTCCTTTCCTTTGTTTGGGCCATGCCATGTGGCAGCAGATCCTTTGTTTGATTTGCCCTTTTTCGCCACTGCCACATGTAAGGCCCTCTTCCAAAGCTTCTGCACACACTCTAAGTAGAGCAGTGGTAGCACACCCGTCTGCAACTGCAAAGGTTGGGAGTTCAAAACCCGGTTCAAGCACTTCATCACAGATATATCAAACCATTTACACAGACACACAAGTAATGTCAAATATATTGATAAATAATAAAACTAATAAATATAAATAAATAAATAAATATATAAAACAACTCTGCATTTGAGTCCACCTCCCCACTAAACCGTAACAGGGTTAGATTATAAAAACTTATCCCAAGCTTTAAGCATCCCAAGGAGCACCGTTTAATCCATCATCCAAAAACAGAAAAAAGTATTTTACAACTGCTGACCTATCAAGACATTGCCATGATCCACCCAAACTGACAGATCGAGTAAGAAGTGCACTAGTCAGAGAAGCAGCCAAGAGGCCCATGGTCACTCTGGAGGAGCTGCAGAGATCCACAACTCAGGTAGGAGAACCTGTCAAAAGAAAAAATATAAGTTTTGCACTCCACAAATCTTCAAGATTCAAGATTCAAGACAGTGACTCTAAACATTCAGCCAGAGCTACAGTGGAATGGCTTTGATTTAAGAATATTTATGTGGTAGAATGACCCACTCAAAATCCTGACCTAAATACCAAGAAGATTTAACTCTAAAAAGAGTTAATGATGTTCTCTTGACATGAAATAAAGACAAGGCAGCATTTAGGGCACTTCCACATTCATGAGAAATACACTTCACACTTTTGATTGGCCAATGCAAGAAATAATTGACAGTTGATCTTTGTTGTATGATTGGCTGATGCACAAAACGATTGACAGTATCCCTGCCCATTCACTATGCCCATTGGTTCTCCGGGCTGCAGTTACTCACACTACACGAGAGGATGTAAAAGAACCGGGATTAAATTTGGGCGTTAAATAACCAAACAACATCTAGATTGCAGACAAACCAAGTCTCCCTGAAGCTGCGGGAGTCTCCCGCATTTCGGTAACGGCTCCCTGATGCCCGCGAGTCACATATAATCTCCCGGAATTCAGAACGTGTGCCCCAAACGCGCACACAGGCCACAGACTTTTTTATCTCTAATCGCGTGTGGGAAGGAGAGAGAGAAAACAGAGAGGGTTCTGATTGGCCTGTTCTCTGCAAAGAGTCTGTGAGACAGCCAATCAGTTTTTAGTGTGGGCGGGCAGTGTTTTTCCCCCCTCCCGGACGGGATTTGTTCAGTGAGTGAGAGAAAGCAGATCATGGCGGAGGCAATATTATTAATTATTGTAATATGATATGAAATGTTTTTGATGTTGTGCAATTTTTTGTGATATAGTAACTGTCAATTTTTGTCAAATAAAGGCTTTTTTTCCCCCCCCAAAAAAAGGAAAGCAGAGGCAGGGCCTTCCAAAAAGAAAAAGGTAACTCATTTCACCTCTAAATACTCTAAATTTAATTTAAAAAGTAGTAAAATTAATTAATAAAAAAGTAAACTTTTGTTATCCTTTGGTGTGTGTGCAACATTTTTTTATTTAGTTTTTTTTTGGTGGTGGGGTGGGGGGATAACCTCCCTGAAATCAACTTTTGCAACTTGAGATGTCTGAGGTTGGCCGATGCAAAAAATGATAGATAGGTCGTTCTACTCTGCAACTGGTCAATGCAAAATGTGATTGACTGATAAGAGCAAGAATTACATTTTCTGATGCAAAACATGATTGACAGACTCAAGTTACCAAGTCTGCTACATGTAACAGCTGTATACTGTGTTCCCCCAGACTTTTAACAGACAGCACATGCATGTAGAGCAGCCATGAAGTGAAAACTGTAGAATGTTTGAAGGTGAAAAGCCATTTTCATGCTCCATATAAGTTAAAATGGCTTTTTACATCAAATAGAACCAAGACATTTTATGTGACGCTCAGTCTTGCCTGCAGAACAAGAAGCCATCATCTTTAATATTGATTTTCACTCTATTCTCTGTCCCCGCTAATCCATCAGTATTACAGTCTTCAATTATAAGCTATTGAAGCCAAAGCTGACAAATGGCCGCCTCGTTCGCCACGCTGCCATTCAAAGTTTTAATACTAGATCTCATTATTAAATGAGGAAGCTCATCTTTTTTGAGGTCAAATCATCTCAAATACTGAGCACCAGGAGCAATGACTTCTCCATTGTTATGAATTTGTAAAAAGAAATATTTAATGAATTTTAATCAACTGATCAGTATGACAGTTCTATTGCAACTAAAAATGACAGCAATTCAAAGATTGCATCACAAATTTGTATTTGGAAAGCAGATGGTTCTTTGGAAAAAGGGGATTGAGTCCATTAGACTACCATATTAAAAAAAAAGTGCTGGTGCTTTACTTTGTCGTTTTTACTATGTAAATTTAATATTGCAGACTATAACAGGTACACATGCACATTAATCTTTGAGGACAGATCTGCACACTCTTGGTCTGCTTTTTAAATCTCAGTGTCTTCATGAGGGAGAGTCACCTGGAATAGTTTTCTCAGCGTCTTGAAGAAAGGAGTTCCTGGAGGTGCTGAACAATAGTTGCTGCTTTTTCTTCACGCTGTGAAGCTCTAGCTCATCCCAAATCGCCATCTCACCCCTAAAATACTATAGGTCTCTCTGAGTTGTACAGTATATGCATGCTGCTCATGAAACTCTTCTTCAGCCTTCACAGGCAGAGCTAGCCGTCTTGTCAGACAGAAGCTAACAGCGCTATGAACAGCATGGCAGTTCGTTCTTGTATTATTTGTGCAAATAACACATCAGTGTTATATGCTTTACCCAGTAATTCAGAGCTAAGAAACGACTGGTTAGAATTTGTCTATGGAACACCACCAGTGAAGTACAATTGAGATATGTAGGTGTATTTATTGAACAGTTCTGTCAAGTACAAATCCATCCCAAGGTTTTGTTGGCCTGGGCGGCTCTGCTGCGGCTCAGCCAACAAAACCCCAGGGTGGATTTTAACTTTCTGCACCTGGACTAGCCACCTCAGCGTGTTTACATAGGTTTACATAGGATCTCCGGTGGATTTTGCATTTTAAAGAGACTCTAAGACAGGGGTGTCCAAACTACGGCCCGCGGGCCATTTGCGGCCCATTTCCCTTTGTGGAACGGCCCGCGAGGTATTTTAGAAATAGAATGAAAGTTGGCCCGCTGTTAAGCAGGTTTTTATAATGTGAGATTCAAAGTTTGAACGCTAGGTGTCAGAAATGAGCCAACGAGTCTAAAAGCGGAGAGGGAGTACATTTTTAGCTCAGAAAAATGGGGCAAAAGAGTCTAAAAGCGGAGAGGGTGTGCGTTTCTATCGCAGAAAAACGGGCCAAAGAGTCCAAAAGCGGAGAGAGTGCGCATTTTTAGCACAGAAAATCGGGCCAAAGAGTCTAAAAGCGGAGAGGGTGCGCGTTTCTATCGCAGAAAATCGGGCCAAAGAGTCTAAAAGCGGAGAGAGTGTGCATTTCTAGCGCAAAAAAATGGGACAAAAGAGTCTAAAAGCGGAGAGGGTGCGCATTTCTAGTGCAGAAAATCGGGTCAAAGAGTCTAAAAGCGGAGAGGGTGCGCATTTCTATCGCAGAAAAACGGGTCAAAGAGTCTAAAAGCGGAGAGAGTGCGCATTTCTAGCGCAGAAAAACGGGGCAAAAGAGTCTTAAAGTTTTATATTAAGAGACATCATGAAATGAAACATCCATTTGAAAAATCTTAGTTTACTCAACACTGCCAAAGATAAAGATAGTAAGTCAAGTAAAATGGTGTGTAAATGAAATAATCAGGAAAATGTATTATTTAAAGTGGTATATTTCATTGTTTGTTTTATTACAGAGTCTTTGGCCCGTGACTTCAAATATATTTCTCTTTCTGGCCCCCAACAAAACAAGTTTGGGCACCCCTGCTCTAAGACTAGGTCAGTGGCTGAACTGAACTTAGTAGGGCATTGCACATGTAATAGCGTAACAAATGACATTGCTAAGAAAGTTATTATTGTAAAATGTCTTTAATTTAAAATATTTCTAACTGTTGTCTGTCTCATTGGTCTTGCAGTGCTGTTAGCCAATCAGAGAGATATATTTGAACAAAAAACAGCTCACATGGCATTCAGTCATACTAGCGACCACAACTAGACATTTTAAAATGAATGGAAATAAACAATGTAATGAGACCTTTAAGTTTAGCAGAAAATAAGTAAATCTGGCACATCATTTTTTTGAGTGTACTTGTGTGCAGTATGACCAGCGAGCGAGAAGAAACTCCAGAGCTCGTGAAAGAATCCGCCATCTGCCCCGCCCCCTCCAGCTCTGGCAGCGTAGCAGAGTGAGTGAGCACCGGGGACAAAGGGTGGGCAGCGGTATAAAAGGCAGGTCCTTACCCCACCAGTGGGGTGATTTGTCAGGAGGATAAGAAAGGACAGAGTTCTAATTCTGTCTGAGGTTTGATATGAACTTCAAATACAGCATGCTGTCAGGCTACCGGCTCCTCTGGGGGCAGCCGTGCGAGCTCCACTCTGACACATAATAAGACTGAGTGGAGCTCCTTACACTCGCGTCTATTTCCCAGCGGTGAACGCTTCACTGTGATGCTGATAAGGAGTTCCAGCATATGCTCACAGAGACTGGGCACTACCTGTGTAGAGTGTTTCACATTCAGCGCACGGTGAGGTGAGGTGACCAGTCAGGTGATCTTCTATTGCAAATAACTTACATGTATTTATATTAGCTGAGACCAATACAAACGGATTTGATCTTATGTGTATTTAACCCTTGTGTGGTGTTTTCATTTTTCATCAAATGATACTAAAAAAATATTATTTCTAACTTAAACTCATTGGCATTGGCTCATTTTTTGTGAAAAACATATACAGTTGTGGTCAAAAGTTTACATACACTTGTAAAAAAACATAATGTTATGGCTGTCTTGAGTTTTCAATAAGTTCTACAACTCTTATTTTTCTGTGATAGAGTGATCGGAACACATACATGTTTGTCACAAAAAACAGTCATAAAATTTGGTTCTTTCATAAATTTATTATGGGTCTGCTGAAAATGTCACCAAATCTGCTGGGTCAAAAATATACATACAGCAATAAAATTTGTCAATTTTGGTGATGTAGCGAGTTGTGTCAATCAAATTAGCTTCATGTCATGGCCTCTTCACTTCTTGTAAGTGATTCTGATTGACTACAGCTGTTGACTTCTCATGAGCCCATTTAAATAGGGCTCATTTGACCCAGTGATTAGACTCAGCTACAAAAGCTACAATGGGAAAGTCAAAGGAACTCAGTGTGGATCTGAAAAAGCGAATTATTGACTTGAACAAGTCAGGGAAGTCACTTGGAGCCATTTCAAAGCAGCTACAGGTCCCAAGAGCAACTGTGCAGACAATTATACGCAAGTATAAAGTGCATGGAACAGTTGTGTCACTGCCACGATCAGGAAGAAAACGCAAGCTATCACATGCTGCCGAGAGGAGATTGGTCAGGATGGTCAAGAGTCAACCAAGAATCACCAAGAAGCAGGTCTGCAAGGATTTGGAAGCTGATGGAACACAGGTGTCAGTCTCCACAGTCAAGCGTGTTTTACATCGCCATGGACTGAGAGGCTGCCGTGCAAGAAAGAAGCCCTTGCTCCAGAAAAGGCACCTTAAGACTCGGCTGAAGTTTGCTGCTGATCACATGGACAAAGATAAAACCTTCTGGAGGAAAGTTCTCTGGTCAGACGAAACAAAAATTGAGCTGTTTGGCCACAACACCCAGCAATATGTTTGGAGGAGAAAAGGTGAGGCCTTTAATCCCAGGAACACCATGCCTACTGTCAAGCATGGTGGTGGTAGTATTATGCTCTGGGGATGTTTTGCTGCCAGTGGAACTGGTTCTTTGCAGAAAGTAAATGGGATAATGAAGAAGGAGGATTACCTCCAAATTCTGCAGGAAAACTTAAAACCATCAGCCCGAAGGTTGGGTCTTGGGCGCAGTTGGGTGTTCCAACAAGACAATGACCCAAAACACACATCAAAAGTGGTAAAGGAATGGCTAAACCAGGCTAGAATTAAGGTTTTAGAATGGCCTTCCCAAAGTCCTGACTTAAACCCCATTGAGAACATGTGGACAGTGCTAAAGAAACGGGTTCATGCAAGAAAACCATCACATTTAGCTGAACTGCACCAATTCTGTCAAGAAGAGTGGTCAAACATTCGACCTGAAGCTTGCCAGGAGCTTGTGGATGGCTACCAAAAGCGCCTAGTTGCCGTGAAAATGGCCAAGGGACATGTAACCAAATACTAATGTTGCTGTATGTATATTTTTGACCCAGCAGATTTGGTGACATTTTCAGCAGACCCATAATAAATTTATGAAAGAACCAAATTTTATGACTGTTTTTTGTGACAAACATGTATGTGTTCCGATCACTCTATCACAGAAAAATAAGAGTTGTAGAACTTATTGAAAACTCAAGACAGCCATAACATTATGTTTTTTTACAAGTGTATGTAAACTTTTGACCACAACTGTGTATAACATTTTCGATAAACACACACTGTACACCCCCCCCCCCCTACACATTTATATTACATACAGTATGTTTGGCCAAGGGCTAATAAACATTGCTTCATTTGTAAATTTGAAACTAAACAAATTTTCCACTCATATCTTGAGTTTAATTCATTTTCTTTTACATTTTATTAAAAAACGTATAAAAAAAAGAGTAGCACTTTTTGAAAGAAATGTAACATAAGAAAGGTAAAGGGCAAATATTAACCATGTAAGCTGTTTATATTGCTTGCAGTTTAGGTGAAGCGAGCATGTGTAAAGCATTTTAATGTAGAATTGCTTAATTTTGCTGAATTAAATACAAGTAACAAAGTAAACGAGTAACAAAAATATGAACACCACACAAGGGTTAAATGCACACTCCTCTCAAAAATTCATTTAATAACAAGCCCTGGTAAAAAAAAAAATATATATATATATATACTATATATACTATATTAATTGTACTTAAAACATATTGAGAAATATCTAAGTATGCTGTAAATATACTAACATATTTATGTTAGATTAATGATTGTCGAGAAGAGGAAAGGCATGATCCAGGCATAAAGTGGCGTACCATTAGAATCTACTGGCCAAACTACAATAAGCCTATAGTTTTCATCCTTAATCAATAAATTAAATGATAAATATTTAATTTGCCAAATGTTCCCAATTTCCTTTTCTGGAAGACTCTATGTATTCACATTTAACAAGGACAGAACACAGCCCTTTTATTAGTGGTGGAGGCAATTGCCCGTTCACCTTAAAATACTTTATTAACATCGTTTCTGAAAGGTCTGGGTCGGACAGCCGTTCGTGCTTTTCAAACGTGGTTATAGTTTTCCTTTTTGTAGCTCGGAGGACAAAAAAAGGATCATGACATTTCTAAATAAATTGCATTTGAAATTTCCTCACATGGGTGGGTGTCACCCTAAGGATGATCAAAAATCAATAGAATGAAGAAGCCCATCCTTCATAAAAAAGACAACATAGAAAAGAAGCTGTTCTCTGTCTTTCCTTCATTTCTACACCAGTTAAAGCAAAACAAATCTTGCAGGCTTCTTTTTGTGGCTGAATACAGACCTTAAAAATGTTCTACTGTACCAGTCAAAAGTTTGGATGCACCTTATAATTATTGGGGTTCTTTTTCTTTATTTGTAAATGCTCTACATTGTTGTCATGGATGATAGGGTGGACGTAAGTGCAGAAATAATGTATTTATTTAACAAATAAGATAAATAAAAACAAAACAGAAAACTAAACACAGGCAGTGCAGACAACTCACAAAAACAAGACTAGGATATATATTTATTAGAAAAACAAAAAAAGAAGCATGAAACTCTAAAACATAACTCTTAACAACACAAACAGACCTGGATTGAAGAAACAGATTCAAGGATCACAAACTACAAAATCAATACGCAGCTATACAGAACACAAGGATACAAAAGACTCGACAAGCAAACACTCATACAATGGGCTTTATACAGACAAGGAGGGTGAGGACTGGTAACAAGGGGGTAGGGCGGGTCTAGGGCGGAGACAGGACAATAACACAGCCCATGTGCTACACATGAATGACATGGGGAGGTAAACAAAACAATAGAACACAGGACAGGAGCAGGAAGGACCAAAAAAAAAGAAAGACACTAGACAGACACAACCTAAAGTGTGACAAATTACTAAAGTCATCCAAACTATATGTAAAACATATGGAATTATTTAGTAAATAAAACAGAATATGTTTTATATTTTACATTCTTTAAAGTAGCACTGCTTTCTTAGTCAGTTTTATGAGGTAGGGTCACTTGGAATGGCTTTCAGTTAACAGCTGTGTTGAACTTCTTAAGAGTTATTTACTTGAATTTCTTGACTCTTAATGTGTTTGAGAGCATCAGTTGTGTTGTGTGTTTGAGCAGTGATGGGAATAACGGAGTTGAAATAAACGGCGTTACTAACGGCGTTACTTTTTTCAGTAATGAGTAATCTAACTAATGACTCTGACTGTAACTATAACGGCGTTACCATTTCCGACACCCCGTTACTGCACGTTCATTTAGCCAATCAATCAACTTTTTTTTAACTTCGCGCATACCGACAAAGGCGCAAGTGTGTGTGTGTGAGTCACAAGGGAGAAGAGGATGAGATAAACCAGGGCTTCTCAACTGGTGGGCCGCGGACAACCAGGGGGGCGCAAAGCATACTCTAGGGGTCCGCAGGCTCATCCTCAGAAGAAGACAGTAGTCTGTAGTGAGCACTTCAAATCAGGGATCTGATTCGCAGAGCGATATTTTGTGGCCACGACTTGAAATTAAATTTTAGTGTTAGTGCGGCAGCGTAACGCAATAGTTACTTTTACTAGTAACTAGTTACTTTTATAGTGGAGTAACTCAGTTAGTAACTTAGTTACTTTTTTGAGGAGCAACTAGTAACTATAACTAATTACTTTTTCAAAGTAACGTACCCAACACTGTGTTTGAGTAATGTTCTTATCCTTATTATGGCAAGAACTACTCAACTAAGTAAATAAGAAAATACATTAAGAAATGAAGGTGAGTCGATCTGAAAAATTTCTGGAACTTTTAAAGTATCCTCAAGTGCAGTCACAAAGACCATCAACAATTTTTTGATGAAACTGGCCCTCATTAGGTCCGCCCCAGGAAAGGAAGAGCAAGAGTTTCCTCTGTTGTACACGATAACTTAAATGCTTCTTAACAGAGTATTACGGTTTGTTTAACACTTGTTTAAGTTACTACATGATTCCTTATGTGTTCCTTCGTAGTCTGGATGACTTCAGTATTCATTTACATTGTAGGAAAAAAGAGAAAATAAAAAGACTGAATTAGAAAGTGTGTCCAAACTCTTGACTGGTACTGTATATTTCATGAACTGGATATAGAAACCCAGAGATTTAGGCGTCTGCAGATTTTTTAAAGCTTTTTTTCTGAAGCTGCTGCTGGAGGAATATTTGAACTGGCCTCTTTGCTGTCATATAGCTCCAATTAGCCTGAGCTTCAGAAGGGTTTTAAAGTGTGAGAGGATTTACGGCCGGTCTATCTCCGCTCACTGCTGCAGCGTTTTATATGCCCGGGCAATGAGAAAATAGTGAAACAGGCAGATTCTGCAGTTACAACTCAACCTGTGCATTACACCACACTGCCATTACGCCATTCCCTGAGTAAATTATGGGTCCCAGAGCGACTGGTGCTTGGCCCCCTTAAGCAAGGAGAGTGAACAATGCTGATTTAGAGTTTGTTTAATTGTAGTCTGCTTGTCTTTTCCCCCTTACACGTCTAAAGCTATAACTGTCATCTTGCTATACAGTTTAAAGGCATTTTCATAATTAATTACACTTTCTCTTTTTCCAAGGGCAGAACATAACAAGGGTACTTTTAGTTTCTGCAAAAGATAAAATGACAAGATGACACCTGAGTTGTCTTATCCTGTGTGTTAAGTCTGGGATGGCTACAGGTTTTCATTCTAAACAAATCCACTTCACCTATTTAATCAGTGTCCTGTGATCAGCATACAGTGGAAGTTAAGGAAAACACTACACTAATCTACAGGATATGTGTGTGTGGGCGGGGTCTCATGTGTGAAATGTGATTTCTGCCAGATGTCATTTGTCTGTAAACACGGACAGTTCTAGACAGACACCACCGGTCACGATCATTATCTCCCTTTCACGCCACTGTTCACTGGGGGTGGTAACATTAGCCTCCGATTGACGTTTTCAGTAATACTGTGGATAGTGTAATATGAAATACTTGAAAAACTTTTATAGGAAATCTAAAGTCCCACCCAAAGGTGTAGGAGCGTATTTGACATAATTATTATTATTATTATTATTATTATTATTATTATTATTATTATTATTACTATTATTATTATGTCATTTCTGTTATATATTTACATTTTTTACACTCTTTTTTTAAAAACTCAGTAGCGTTGGGTCCTGTGTTTTTAATTTTGTCTGAAAGCACTTTGGTAACTTTAAGTTTTATAGAGATTTTTGGCAGCAGTTAATATAAACGTTAGATAACCCAAACCCTCCCAGTCTGTTAGCAGAAAAAGACATTACCCTAAAGTCGTTTTTATTGCATTATATTTTTTATGTTGCGATTCATTGCTCTCATCACTTGCGAGAAAAGCCAGTGTTGTGCCGAATTCAGCACCCCCGTCAAGAAAAGCACCCCCTCACTGGAGCCCACAGCCATGTCTTCTTGGCTTTAACTTGGCTTACTTAGAAAATGGAAATAACCCAATTAAACTTTTCTAAGCTATGCAGACTCGTAAGAAAAAAGAAAAAAGAAACGTCTTATGCAGCCTCTATCGAGAGGGGGTGTTCTCCTTGCGGGGGTGCTGAATTCAGCACCATAGTAACACTGTCTTTTTGATAAAAGCACAGATAATTGGTTTAGCTAACTTTATTTAGCTATTTAAACGTGCTCCCTAGAGGGTGTGCTTTTCATGGCAGGAGTGCAGATTTCGGTGCGTTTTTAAAATGAACTGGTGCACATGTTACATTGAGCCTGTGGTAGATGTTATTTGCTTTTATACATTTCTGTGTACGCTGTGCAGAAATTGATTACAAACAGTACTTACACCTGGATTCTTACATGAAAGTTTGATTTCACCTTAAAAGCTGAAGAGTTAAAAGCCTCTACAAAACGCATCTCCAGCCTAGAGCCTGTGTCACTAAGATGTCTGCGCAGACAAAATATGCCCCATTAAAACTCATTCTAGCCTGTTTGGGCAAACTGAACAAAATTTCTGGATCTCGGGAAAGCTGCAGGAGAACAGAGGTGGGCTATTTAACAAAGGTTAGTACTCTTTATTATGTTTTGCTACACCAAAATTCAGTTTTACACCAGAGTTCTCGTTTAAGCTCTCCTACAGATTAGTTCTTCTGGCTCTAAGTACTGATAGGTAACTGTGCTGAGAAATCTGGGTCCAGTCACAAAAGCATTTTGTGCTTATTTATCTATGAAAAAGCCAGCAGAACAATTACTCTCTGTGCTCAGAACCTTTTGGCCCTTCAGTGGAAAAGTGGACTCATTCCTGCGTGATCCCATGGTCATACCATGACTTTCATGAAGCTGAATCAGCCAGTCATAATGCTCTGTTTTTCTGAGTGCTGCACTTCCACTATCAGGCAAACTTTCCTCCTCTGTCACCAATTCATCACTTAACACAATGCATTACCAAGCCGCGCTCTGCACCAGCCTGTCCAGCCACATCACCTTATCACCTGCTCACTGGCCTGTCCAGCTTATAAATCAAGTAAACAGCAAAGACAGCCTGACACCCCCTCAACATCAATATCATAACTAAGACCTTGTGTAAAGACCACCCATTCAGATGATGGATTCTGTGCCGCACATTTCCGCGCTGTGACCTGAACCATTGTCCACACTATTATACTGTATGTTTGATTTTTTTTATTTATACATATAAGGCCTTGCTTAAACCATTTATCTAAGGCTACGTATACACAGCAGGTAAAAGTGGCCTAAATCCGATTTTCTGATCAAATACAAGGTTTATTTTTATTTATTTTTACTTTTTAATATGACCGAAATCTTACATCTGTCTGAACAATGTAAACTAATACAGAGCAATGCTTCACGTTAAGTTTCGCTTTGATCTTTTTGAGGATAGTTCAGGCAGCAGTTGGGTTTATCACCTTGATGAAAAATGTGCACCTTATTAAATGCAACACATTTTATGTTATTTTTTTTATTTTTAGGTCTTCAACTCACCTGTATTGTCCATTTCTCCTATTTTCTCACTGGTGTTTTCCCTTTTCCTTACAGCCCTTTTTCCTTCTGATTGATGTAAAAGTCAGACAGACACATTGCTGTGAATCAGATATGCATCGAATTTCAATACCACATATTAGTGGCCCAAATCAAAATGAAAAATTTCAGATTCAGGGCCCTATTTTACACCCGGCGCAAGGCACGTTGCGATGCTCGTTGCTATCTTACACCCTGTCAACAGTATTTTCATGCCTTGCACCCTCGCTGTTATAATAGCGTCTGAGTTTAGGAATAAATCTACACTGATGTGCGTGGTGGGCTGGAAGTGAGGTGTGTTCAGTTAATTATCTGGTGTGTTTCTATCTTAGTGGCGAGAAAAAGAGGTGCACCACTGTCTGATTAAAACCCTGACAACAGTCAACACACACAAATAAATGTGCTGCAGCACACAAGTCCAGCTTGTACGTCAACAACAAACAGAATAAAGAATAAAATAGCATTGCTGTTCCCTTAAATACGCATATTTTTACATTATTACAACAATAAACAAAAAAATAATTCTACATCCACATGAAATATAAGTCATTGTTATCCCTGCTGTACTAGTAAATGACATTTTCTAGCATCTTTACAGTGTGAACAAGCAAGTCAGTTTGCTGTGCTGACAAGTGTTGAATACGTCCAGGTAGTTGCGCCAATAAAATAGCAAGTGATATGCTGATTAGAATTAGTACATGCCTTTTGTGTGTTTCGAGTCATGCAAGACGTACGTTTTAAGTCATTAGAATAGCAAAGATACACTGACACACACCCCTAAATCAAGATTGCTAAAATAGCGCCCTCAGAGTTTTTGCAGTAACCAGCCAATCAGAATTGCACAGAGAGAACCATACATCATTCATTGTGCTGCTTACACTACACGACTGATTGTGCTGTAATCGTAGTTGTGCTATAATAGTGAATTCTTCACATTTCGTCATAAGAACACGCCAGAACTTAACACACGATAACTAGCGATTCCCTGCCAGACAATCTCTATAGAGGAGAATACACACTTGCAGTGAGTCCAACAAGAACAGGTTTATATCAAGCAAATCTGAGTTTATAAATGTCTGATCAGTTTTATACTGAAATATGTATTTATGTCAAATGTTTCAGTACAGCAGACATCATGTTTTATCATTTTGAACTCCAGTTATAAACCTTTTAAACATGCTCTACCTGTATCTCCAGGATCAGCTCACCAACCAATCAGCTCACAGTAGCAGTAATGTTGGTGCTTTACAGTGTAAAACATGTTTTCTGTAGCTAAACTAAAATATACAGGCAATTTTTCTTTGATTTGATTTTTTTTTTAGTAAAATACATTATTCTACTTTCTAAAATTAAAGAAATACTCAGAACAAGTAGTTCATTCTTATTTTTATTGAATGTCTTTAGCTTTTATCTCTTTTCATCCCCATTCATAGAGGACTCATGGGCTCCCTCTAGAGTTTTACAGTAATTTACTGATATAACAGCGGGGACAGAAAGTGGTCAGACTCTCCATAACTGGCTCTGGTAAAGCAGTATATGTGTTATGTAGCTGCTGCTGCTGTCTCCCAGTCAACGACCGAGTCAGATATCTAGCATGCCAAATATTTACCAGGTATCGTCGACTGGTCGGCGAGTGTCTTTCATTAGTTCACAGTACTAAGCGACTAAGCGAGTGCTGAAAGATCCCTGATTTGCCTCCTTTTGTCGATGATCAACAAAATCAAAACTGTCGGTGCTAAAATCGTGTAGCGTAAACCTGGCACAAAGTGCAATAACTGAAAGACTCGTGATTACAGCACAACCAGTCCTGTGGTGTGTACAGCACAACTACCTGACCATTTAACCAGTCCTGTAGTGTGAATCAGGCATTAATAGTACCTGACACCAATGAATAACTTGAAGATAATAAACATCTGTATTTGCAAAAATCTCTGACAGTGAGAAGTATGTAGACCAATGATAGAAGACCACTCAAGATTAAAAAAATTATAAACTCTCCAGAACTTGGGAGAAAAAGCCCGAAGGTAAGAAAATCTCCCACCTTATTTCCTCTCCTGGTCAAACGACCGGGTCAAATCTAATCTCAACACATTAACAGAACAGCTAGGGTCTAATTAATTTTGAAATTTCATCTGGATGACGACACTCCGGGAATGACATTTTGGGGCCAGTTATATAATTATATAATTAGATTTTACTGGGAGGAAAGGAGGAGGTGAGAGGGTGATACGTGTGGTTTTTAGAGGACTTATAACAATGTTTTAAACTTTTAGGGTAAGAAGTTCCCCAGACATTGGGGGTGTTTAAATTTTCTTGGCTGTCTAGCTTTAGCATATCATGCTAACTACAACAATCTATGGAATTAATCTATATTTTTATTTTTTTTTCTTGCTGGAGATGAGTCTATATATTGAGTACACCTTTGAGGACAGATCTGAACACTCTTGGTGAGATTTTAATATCAGTATCTTCATGAGGGAGAGTCACCTGGAATAGTTTTCTCAGCATCTGGAAGGAAGGAGTTCCTGGAGGTGCTGAACAATAGTTGCTGCTTTTCCTTCATGCTGTGAAGCTCCAACTCATCCCAATTAAATCACCTCAAATCACCATCTCCGTTCATCAGGTTTAGATCAGGGGATTCATGTGGAGAACAAACACTTTTTATAGTGTTTACTACATAATTCCACATGTGTCCCTTAACTGTTTTCATATAAATGGTCTGTTGGGAAAAAACGCACTACCCTTTGCGCCGTCTCCAGTGCGTTCCCTTTGGATTCTTTTGATGAAAGCCCGAGGTAGAGATAAGTTATAGAGAGACAGGATCTTCAGCAACATAACAGTTTATTAAAACAGAGCTCTGGGAACGACTTCCACTCACAAGGAGTTAAAGAGAAGAAGTTCAAAGATTATTTCACAGACATGAGCATTTATAGATAAACCCCACCTCAAGCTCACGGAGGAAGCACCTTGGTCAGTTTCCTAAAAACTGGTTCTGGCTGGTCTTGATCAGAAGTTTGTTTGTCAAAATCTTTCTTACGCATACAGTAGGACTCAATCCTCTTTGCCTCCCAATGGTTTCGGGGCCTATACGCTTTAACGGCCAGATTTAGCAAGTAACTGATATTTACGACAGAGAGGTTTTTTGAAGAACTGTCTCAGCTGTCTTCCTCCGCTCTGCCAGTAACATGTCCACACTTTCTCTTTAGCTGGCCTCTAGGTCAGTGGGGCAAGCTTTATGTCAAGTCATTTTGCCTACCATGGTATCACACCTTGGGTGCATATTCACTTCATGAAATAAATAAAATGTATTATCTATTATTATGAGCCCAATTTGAACCCAACATTTTTTCAGTAAGTAGAGCATTAAAACTGAGCTTTTAAAAACATTTCCAGGCTGTTTGAATGAGCGAAATCTGTTTAGAATGATGTTAATTAACATTGCAACACTAAAGAAGCATAGACCTATTATTTAAGAAAAATGTTCATTAAGAACAGATTTCTGAAAGATTAAAACACAAACAATGCGAACGATGATCCACAGGCCTAAACATCAGTAAATTAGGCTGCAAGAATTATGTCTGGATGGCTTTCCTCTAATCTAATATAATTAAACATGGTTTAAGAATAGAAAAAAATAAATTCTAAATTTTATTCTAATTTTTTTTATATTGAGGTTATAGTCATTGGGCAAAAAAAAAAAAAACACACACAAAAAAACAGTAATAAGGTATTGTGCTGCACTGCACTGCCCTGCACAGCAAGTCAAGTGCAAAATACAGACAAGTGGAGTGTGCACTGCACATTTGTGCAAATTTATTTAAAACACAGTTTGATGTGTTACTTTGCTATTTGCTATTTGTGATTATCACACCATAGCTTTATGTAAAATAAAAAATAGCATTTAAATCAGACGCCTACATCACAGACTATTTTTTTGAGCCCGACCTGACCAGTACCTGTAAGAAAGCGGCATGTGCCGCCAACCACCAGCAGGGGGCCTAGACACTGCAATGGAAGAGCTGGTGGATCTGGGGCAAAAAACACCAAGTCCCAGAATCCTCAGCAGTAATTAGTGCAAATTAGGCTCAGCTGTGAACACTACTTAAAAACCCCAGCCAAACCTCTCTGTAGAGGGGTGACCGGTAACAGTTGGTGAAGAAGAAGAAGAAGAAGAAGAAGAAGAAGAAGAAGAAGAAGAAGAAGAAGAAGAAGAAGAAGAAGAAGAAGAAAAAAGATTAGAAAGAAAAGAATCTTAAAAGAAGCCACAAAAAAATAAAAGAAAATAAAAAGAAAAAGAGAAGAAAGATCTCAAAAGATACAAAGGCTCAAAAAATAAAGAGATTTTAAGAGAAGCCACAAAAAAAGATCTCAAAACAAACAAAGGAGGAAAAAAAAGAGGAAAAGAGATCTTAAAAGAAGTCACAAAAAGAGAGAAAAGATCTCATTGTTTTTCTAAGTTCTGGTTTTCAAAAAGCCTTTCCTAAGTTTCTTTGTTAATTAGATTCAATTTCCTTTGTTTGGGCCATGCCATGTGGCAGGCCCTTTGTTTGATTTTCCCACCCTTTTTCTCCACTGCCACGTTTAAGGCCATCTTCCAAAGCCACTGCACACACTCTAAAGCTGCGGTCCAATCTGAAGGGAGCTGCCTAGGTAGTCATTGCCTTCAAAGGCAGCTCCCTCGTTCGGCAGCATTTTCACCCATAAGGGATCTTATAAGGCAGCGCATTCGGGACACGCTCTGGAGTCAGCATACGTCATCACGTCTAGCGCGCTGTGCCCGTGAGCTGTTTATAATTTACTAAAGTTAATAATCACTTACCTCGGGATAAATTCTCAATGCAGCGGCAGCTATTTCTCTTTTACTCATCCAAATATTACAGATATTTAAATATTCATGATTTACTTTAATTATTCACTTTTCCTCCCTTAATTCTCAGAGTATGGTCAGTTTTATTTATGTATTTAATTTGTTTTTGATTAGATGCTTCGTAGAAATGCATGAGTAATGAAACCATAATATAATAAATATTTTGTATGAGCCATCAGAGCTAAATTATCAAACTAAGCTACGTTTCACACAATAGTACATTCATACACAGTCAGCTAATTTATCTTTACCTTTTAGTTGCATAAACACACATATATATATATATATATATATATATATATATATATATATATATATATATATATATATATATATATATATAACAACTCTGCATTTGAGTTCACCTCCCCCACTAAACCGTAACAGTACGGAAGAAAATTGGTGGGAAATCTCAGTCGAGCTTAGATTCTCTGCCCGAACCCGACCCGAACTCTTGCCGGGTCGGGCAGAGAATCTAAGCTCTACACCAGCTGCAACATCCTACATAATTACAACAGACACCCAATGTCCCCAGTGTCCTCTTTTTTTGGAGACTGAAATATGGTCACCCTTCGTGAAAAAAAGCAACAGTAGCATAAAATCTACTGACGGCTGAATTAATATCTAATAAGTAGTGAGTCTACAGCACAGCACTTCATCCAATATTAATGTCCAAACTAAAAGTGTGATTTCTTCCTCTCGAGACCACGGCCAGCCTTGAACATGATAGCATGTCCTCAAACAACTTCCTGGTCCAAGCAATGGCGTGTTTTTCCATTATTGCTATTGATTGCGAGGGCAGTGTTTATCTTGGCTGAGTTTACGACGGCAGCTGAGAGAGTATTATGTCCCTGTATGTGGGCTCTCTGTTCCATTTCCCATTTCTTCATATAAGCAGAGGAGAAGAGCAGTATGACATTTCATTTGTACACATTAAATGAGCACAGCACACAGCTGTGTTTAGAAAGAGAATGTGTGTGAGAATGTGACGCACATAGTAATGCAATTTATGACATACAGTCAAATATTTTTAACACACCTTCTCATTCATTGTTTTTTTCTACATTGTAAATGAATACTGAAGTCATCCAGACTATGAAGAAACACAAAATAAATCATGTAGTAACTTAAAAGTACTTAAACTTAAAAATACTCTGTGAAGAAGTATTTAGAATTTATCTGGGGTTCTGTTAACTTGCAGTTTCTGATGCTGGTAACTCTGATGAACTTCCTGTTTAACAGAAGAACTCTTTCTCTTCCTTTCCTGGGGCGGTCCTGATGAGTGCGAGTTTCATCATAATAACATTTTTGATGGTCTTTGCGACTGCACTTAATGATACTTTTTGTCTTCAAATGTTTCAGACTGATTGACCTTTATTTCTTGTAGTTTTTTTTTCTTTATTTAGTTGAGTAGTTCTTGCTTCTCATTATATGGATTAGATCAGAGGTGTGCCAATTTTTTTTTTGTTGGGGGCCACAAGGAGAAATATATTTGAAATCACGGGCCAATGACTCCGTAATAAAACATATAATGAAATATACCACTTTAAATAATACATTTTCCTGATTATTTCATTTACACACCATTTTACTTGACTTACTATCTGTATCTACAGTGTTGTGTAAACTAAGATTTTTCGAATTGATGTTTCATTTCATGTCTCTTAATATAAAACTCCTTAATTACGGCAACTTTTAGACTCTTTGGCCCGTTTTTCTGCGCTACAACTGCACACCCTCTCCGCTTTTAGACTCTTTGGCCCGTTTTCCTGCGCTAGAAATGCGCACTCTCTCTGCTTTTAGACTCTTTGGCCCATTTTTCTGTGCTAGAAATGCGCACTCTCTCCGCTTTTAGACTCTTTGACCCGTTTTTCTGCGATAGAAATGCGCACTCTCTCCGCTTTTAGACTCTTTGGTCTGTTTTTCTGTGCTAGAAATGCGCACTCTCTCCGTTTTTAGACTCTTTGTCCCGTTTTTTGCGCTAGAAATGCGCACTCTCTCCGCTTTTAGACTCTTTGGAACGTTTTTCTGCGCTATAAATGTGCAGTCTCTCTGACTCTTTGGCTCGTTTCTGACACCTAGCGTTCAAACTTTGAATCTCACATTATAAAAACCTGCCTAACAGCGGGCCAACTTTCATTCTATTTCTAAAATACCTCGCGGGCCGCTCCAAAAAAGGAAACGGGCCGCAAATGGCCCACGGTCCGTAGTTTGGACACCCATGGATTAGATCATTACTCAATTAGAGCTATTCACTGTATACCTGTAAATCTACCTCTTCAACTGATGCTCTCAAACACATTAAAAGGCAAAAAATACAAAGTAATTAACTCTTGATGAGTTCAGCACAGCTGTTAACTGAAAGCCTGAATTCCAGGTGACTCTACCTCATAAAGCTGACTGAGAAAATCCAGCCAAGATGTATTGTGTTTTTCACCCTGCAGTAGCTCACTATTTTAAGTAGTCTCCTCTCTGCTCTGTGCAGTGTCAACAGTATGCTTGGTTTCATCTATCTGGTTTTATTTATTAAAGACAAAAAAATATCCAAACCAATGTAGCCCTGTGTGAAAAAGTGTTTACCCCTTAAATCTAATAATTTAGTTGTGCCACCCAAGCTTTACAGATAACTGGCAGTGAGTCTTTCTCATCTCTGTGGAGGAATTTTGTTTTACTTTTCTTTACAGAATTGTTTTAATTCAGCCATATTGTAGGGTTTTCAAGCATAAATGTCCTGTTTGAGATCATTTCACAGCATCTTAGGATGCTTTCACACCTGCCTCGTTTGGTCCGGACTTTCGGACTTTTCCGTTTGGTCGGAACCAAAGTAGCAGGTGTGAAAGGGGCCACGAACCACAGTCCGGACCAAAGGACCAGATTTTGGTCCGACCAAGAGAGGCGGATCTTCTGAACCATGGTCCGGTTCTCCTGCTGTGTGAAAGCGCTTTTCTGGATGGTTCGAACTTTCGGCTCAATTACAGGAAGCTGAGCAGGCGTTCCTCAACAACAGCAGCAGATGAAGAAAAATAAACATCTACTACTGACTGCAGCCTGCGGGAAGGTGGAGTTAGACGTCCAGTCCCACCCACTTTGTCCACACCACGCCTTGTCAGTCTCGCAAGCTTGTGGTGTACACACAGTATTTAAGCAGGACGACGCGGCACATTATATTTAAAGTCCGCTAACTGCCCTGTACATTGTTTACTTCCATTCAGAGGCATAGCTAAGACATGATGCTGACAAAGTGGGTGGGACTGGACGAACTGGACGTCCAACTCTGCCTTCCTGCAGGCTGCAGTCAGTACTTTCTCAAAATAACCGGAAAAGCAGGAAAATGAGGCGTGGATACAGCTGCTTCAGGACAATCACGTTCGTTTGGTGAATTTGAACTAATCTAGAGTACTGTGCATGAAGTTGCTGCTGCTGCTGCTGGTATTAAAACACAATAGCAGCTACTAACTACTATAGAGACTAAATGAATCTGTTCATTAATTTTATCCTGATCCTGGAAAGGCTTCCCGCCGAATGACCCATCCACTGAACTGTCAACACGCCAACATCAGACGCATGTCCTTCTAAAACCAATCAGCGTCAGGTTTAGGAAAACACATCGATACGTAAGTGATGATGAAAGGATGTAGGAGTATCACACAAAGGTATTTAGTGCGCTCCCTAAACTGCAGTGTGAAAACAAAAATAAGCGGACCAAATATATACAATGTAGCAAACACATGAACCTTGGTTCGGACCACGGTCTGGACTTTCAGGTGTGAAAACACCCTTAATCAGACTTCGACTAGGCCACTCCAAAACCTTCATTTTATCAGTATGATGTTCTTTTTCTGAAATTGTGATAGTTTTACACCAGATGTAACGGGACACCCACCTTCTAAAAAGTTCAATTTTGTCACGTCAGTCTAAAGAATATTTACCAAAAGTTCTGGGCATCATCATTATCGTTTGTTGGTAAAAGGACAGCAGTGTTTTTTGCCTTGGAACTCCCTCCTGGATACAATTTTTTACCAGTCTCTTTCTTATTATTAAATCATAAACACTGACCTTAACTGAGGCGAGTAAGACTCAGGTTCTTTTGTGACCTCCTGGATGAGTTGTTCATGCCCTTTTAGAATAACTTCGATCATCTGTTTTTTGATTTCTTTTTAGCTGCTTCATGTCGTCAGACAGGTTATAGTTAAATGATTTCTTGATTCTACAGATCTGGCAGTAATCAGACCTGGTTGTGGTTGGTATTGGAATTGAACTCAGCTTTACAAAAAGTGTGATTAATCACAGTTAATGTGGCTAGGGCTAGATTGGTTTAAATTGATTTCACCCTTTTTATTTAAAAAAATCCTTTTATATTTTTTCAGGTTATCTTTGTCTGATATTAAAGTTTGTTTGATAATCTGAAAAAATGTAAGTATGACAAAAAATGCAAAAACAAAAATCTGTAAGATTTATTCAAATACTTTTTCATGCCTCTGTATATCTGTTATATGGTCATATATTTCATAGTGCATGTACATATATTACACTTGCAGAAGGAGAATGTGAGATCTAATATGAAATTCCAGTAAGAACTCGGTGCACTTCATTTTGGGCCTGCTCCAAACCAGCTTAATATCAGGCTCCTTTTTCAGAGCACCGAGGTTTTAATTATGAAGCGAGAGGTTTTTTAATGCTTGCATTAATCTGGAAGTCCTTGCTCATGAGGGTCTAATGGTCCAGAACTGATGAACTAAATCCAATAACCTCAAACTTGCCTGAATTACTGGAACGATACGGCTTCCACAGTTCTGCACAAATGAAGCTCAATTCCACCACTTCGGCTAGAGGATGTGGCCCATTCATTTATGCTGATATGGGACCAGTATGTGCTGTCTGTGTCTCTAACTAAATTCATTGAAATTATAGCGGGTTCTCTGTGGTGTACCTTTCTTTCTCTCCTGTTTCATTATGTTGCAGTTATAACTCATTTCAAAACAAGCAGAACAAAATGGAGAAAAGTGTGTAAATGAAAGAGCAGATATTACACTGTAAAATTTTATTATATTGGTTTTACTTACTAGAATTTGGGATGCCAATTACACTGAAAATACAAATATTACTGTTATTTTCTGGTTAGGTTTACTTAATGTCTACTATTTAAGTGTATTGAAAACACAGTTTTTTATTTATTTGAGTTGCACTGACTTTAAATAGAATAGTAACTTTAAAAAGTGTTGGCAACTTATATTTTCATAACTTATGTTAACATTGTATATGTTAAATATAATCAAAGTTAATACAACTGTTGGTTTCTGATATGATTTATTTGCATACAGACTATCACAAAATTGAGTACACCCCTTACGTAACTGCAGATAATTAAGTATATCTTTTCACTGTCAAAATGACACTTTGACACAATGAAAAGTCTGTGTGCAGCTTATACAGGTCCTTCTAAAAAAAAATAGCATATTGTGATAAAGTTCATTATTTTCTGAAATGTACTGATAAACATTAGACTTTCATATATTTTAGATTCATTACACACAGCTGAAGTAGTTTAAGCCTTTTATTGCTTTAATATTGATGATTTTGGCAAAAAAAGTAAAGAAAAAACATAAAATCTAAAAAATTAGCATATTTCATCCGACCAAAAAAAGAAAAGTGTTTTTAATACAAAAAAAGTCAACCTTCAAATAATTATGTTTAGTTATGCACTCAATACTTGGTCGGGAATCCTTTTGCAGAAATGACTGCTTCAGTGCGGCGTGGCATGGAGGCAATCAGCCTGTGGCACTGCTGAGATGTTATAGAGGCTCAGATAGCGGCCTTAAGCTCATCCAGAGTGTTGGGTCTCGTGTCTCTCAACTTTCTTTTCACAATATCCCACAGATATCCCACTCGATGGGCTATACATGGCACCCCAGACCATCACTGACTGTGGGTACTTGACACTGGACTTCAGGCATTTTGACATTTCCTTCTCCCCAGTCTTCCTCCAGACTCTGGCACCTTGATTTCCGAATGACATGCAGAAATTAAGCAACAGTCCAGTGCTGCTTCTCTGTAGCTCAGGTCAGGCGCTTATGCCGCTGTTTCTGGTTCAAAAGTGGCTTGACCTGGGGAATGCGGCACCTGTAACCCATTTCATGTTTCTACTCCAGACTCAGTCCACTGCTTCCGCAGGTCCCCCAAGGTCTGGAATCGGCCCTTCTCCACAATCTTCCTCAGGGTCCGGTCACCTCTTCTCGTTGTGCAGCGTTTTCTGCCACACTTTTTCCTTTCCACAGAGGTGCCTTGATACAGCACACTGGGAACAGCCTATTCGTTCAGAAATGGTCTTCTGGACAGCAGTCAGGTCAGCAGTCTTACCCATGATTGCGGTTTTGAGTAATGAACCAGGCTGGAAGCCTCAGGAATCTTTTGCAGGTGTTTAGAGTTAATTTGTTGATGATTAGGTTAATAGCTCGTTTAGAGAACCTTTTCATGATATGCTAATTTTGTGAGATAGGAATTTTGGGTTTTCATGAGCTGTATGCCAAAATCATCAGTATTAAAACAATAAAAGACCTGAAATATTTCAGCTGGTGTGCAAAGAATCTAAAATATATGAAAGTTTAATTTTTATCATTTCATTATGGAAAAGAATGAACTTCATCACAATATGCAAATTTTTTGAGAAGGACCTGTATAACATTGTACATTTATTCCTCCCTCAAAATAACTCAATATACAGCCAATAATGTCTAAACATGAGGTCTTTTCTGAGTTGACCCTGCTCTTTAACAAACGCCGGATGATCTTGGCCACTGTGCTGCAGTTCAGTTTCAGGGTGTTGGCAATCTTCTTGTAGTCTTGGCATCTACATATAGCGCAACAATTTGTCTTTTAAGATCCTCAGAGAGTTCTTTGCCATGAGGTGCCATGTTGGAACTTTCAGTGACCAGTATTAAAGAGTGTGAGGGGTGTACTACAAAACTGAACAAACCTGTTCAACAGAGCTATAGGCGAGGATGATGTATTTGTGTACATGGTATGCAGACACATCACAATATGCAGATTAGTTAATCATCAATACTACTGCCCACCTGCTGATATCCAACCATTTGGGTCAGCCAATCAGCTCTCCCTCTGCCTGGCCCACCCCTAAACCCATACATCACCCAGTGCCACCTACCAAACGACACCTCCAATTCTTTATCCTTTTTTAAGTTGGAGCTTAGAGTGGAGTGTCTCTTTAAAGAGTAACTTTACAATGGCTCATAACTGCAACTGTGTGTTACACCTTAGCCTGTGTCTGTCCAGTGTCTTTCCTTTTTTTTGTTCCTTCCTGCTCCTGTCCTCTGTTCTCTTGTTTTGTTTACCTCCTCATGTCATTCATGTGCTTCACATGGCTCTGTTTTTGTTTTGGACTTGTCTCCGCCTTAGTCCAGCCCCGTCATCTGTAACCCCTCCTGTCTCATTTGTAACTCCGCCCCCTCATTACCTCCACATGTGTCCCTAGTGTGTGCCTGTGTATAAATCCCCCATGTGCTCCTTTGTTCTCTGTCGTGCTTTTTGTTTGACCTCGTCCCGTTACTCTGTCTGGATTTTGTTCATCTGTGGTTTTTTTTGTCTTCAGTTTTCCAGGTTTGCTTTATGTAGCTTGTTATTTTTGCTTGTTTTTTTCAGTCTTTTAGTTTATCCTCTGTTTCATAGTGATTTGTTTTAATTACATTTTCTTTACAGTGTATGTCTGGATATAATTTTATAGAATTTTGTTGGTAACTTAAAAACTCAAATGTTTAAAGTACATATGGTTATTATAAAGAATAATTTCATTATTTTCATGTAATTATTTGTGCTAAATCTTACTCTCTAAAAAGATGTAACACCCTGTAAATTGTTTACAGTAAATTTCTATCCTTCCTGTAAAGTAATATTTTTTTAAAGTAATCTTACTGTAAAATTAGCCAGAAACGGTTTACAGTGTACCTATCTGCTTCACCTTGTAGATATGAAGTCTGTGGACAGTTTCTTTTCTCCTCTTTCTTTCATTCCAACACCCATTGTATGAAATGAAATGAAATTGATATAAAATACAGATGCACAGAAGAGCAAAAAATAAAAAATAAAAAAGCTCATCTGCTCTGTCTGTATGATGGGGATTGGCTCTCGCAGCCGCTTCTCGCACAATAGCTAGGCTAAATGAACTCCACCGTATTCCAGCCACACAATCGGATGGATCTCTGGCTTCAGTCTGCATGTGTTGTTCACACATCACTCGAATCCATGATACACCCCTGTTCTTTAAAGTGCGACACCACACCGCTCATCATGTCGGGATGAGCCTTATTCCACGTATCTTTATCTATTTGTATTTGTTTTGATCCAGGCGAATATTATTTGCCACTAATGCAACTCTGTTTACAAAGAGCCAACTGATTATAGCTGAGGTGAGGCGGGATGGGGGGAGGTTTCTGGTGAACGGCGGTATTATTATTATTTCCTCTATAAAAACCAAGCAGTGATTTGATTCTAGACGCTGTCCTGAATTATTTATTATCGCTACAAAACAGAAGACTAACAAAACAAATTATCTGTCTGCTTATTATATATATGCCCCTCACTGACCTCCAATTGGATAGTCCTGCTATCACCGTTTTGTTATTTGTTTTCGACTTGGACTCTCATGTTTTGCATGTTTTGAATCTGATCATCTTTTATTTGTTTATTATACAATTTGTAAATTGCTGGCTGCAGGTTACAACAGTCATAAATCTGGGGAAATGAATCAACCTTTAAAAATATAGGGGCCCTATCTTTCCCTCTGTTCAAGGCGTGTCGCAATGCTCATTGCTATCTTACACCCTGCCAACAGCCTCTTTTTATAGGCCTTGCATCTGCGTTTAAATAGCAACTGTGCTTGTGACTATATCTATGCTGATGAGCGTGGTGGTCTCGAAATGAGGTATTGCTATCTTGGCAATATAAAACTCAGGTGTGCCACTGACTGAAAACAACCTAGACAGATGTCAACAGTCAGACGTTCATTGCTATCTTGGCAGTGAATTGTCAACACAGTTGTGCCTCCAACATGTGTACACCTGCACTTGTCACGCACACATGCCAAAATACAAAATAAAACATTATTCTACATCAACACAAAATATAGGTTTCTGACCTGACTTCACTTTGTAAACGAGCAGGTCAGTTTTCTTTGTTAAGAAGCGTTAGACACGTCCAGGTAGCTGCACCTTTAAATTAGTTATCCGCCAATGTCAGAGTGTATACAGATCAGTCACTCAATAATACCAGTTCCCTGCTGACGTCCAACCATCTGCATCTCACCACTAGCAGAGGTACACTGCTGCTGCTGCTCAGCCAATCAGCTTTCCCTCCTGCCCCGCCTCTAAACCCATACATCACCCAGTGCCTCTCCCAAACTACACCTCCCATTACAAATAAAAAGTAATGAGATTAATCACAACAGTATTCTGCGATAAACTGTGATTTATCAGACTTGTTCTTCTAAAGACACAAGTTTCTATAGTGGATATTTTGCTAAGTGCGGACCACGCCTTATAGAAGTAGAAAAGGAGGAAGAAAAAAGGGGAGGGAACTCGGGGAAATTTGGGCTGGAGTTCTGAACTGCGTGCTGAAGAAGTGTGCAGTTATATCCCCAAAATATGGAGCTTATAATGAAGCTAGTTTGAGATGAGCCTGTCTCAAATCGTCTGGTTTGGAACGGATGTATAAGTGGTACGCCTGAGAAGACCACCGTCCTAGAAGCTTGATGACGTGCTCGGGGATTCCTTGTCTGGAGGCGTTGGATGCTGCACCGATGCGGAATGAGTGGGCGGAGAATTGGTCTGGTGAGTAACCGTTGACTGAAAGGATGCGGCGGAAATGTGTGTGGAACCAGTGCCTTGTGATTATACTACCAGATTCCGTAGTGAACAGAGGATCTGAAGGTGATGCTTGTTGAGAGAGCCGGAGATTTAGGTGGTGGACGAGTGGTTCGTACGGGCTGAGGGGTGAGTCAAGTTTAAACAGATGGAGGATCGTGGTTTTGCCAAGTTGGTCAGTTTTGCTTCGCTTGATTTTAAAGGTGAGAGTATCCGAGTCCAGGATGCTGAGATCTGATATGAGGGGGTATGAAAAGGAGTTGTGGGAGATTTTAAGTGAAGTGAATTCTGAGCATCTGAGGAATCCGAAGTATGCCAGGAGAAATAGCGATTGGAGCGTGGAGGATGTTGTCGGAGGGTAAAAGCCTGATCGGAGGGTTTGAATGCAACGATGGAGGATTTCTGGTGAGATGGGAGCTCGTTCGTGTGAGGATGGAGTTTCTGATTTTTGGATTCCTTTCAGGAGGAGGGAAATTTGAGGGTGATTAGAGGAAGGGTGTGGTAAGCCAGTGATTAGTTTAGTGAAAAAATTGATAGCTGCCAGATGGACTCTGAGTGATGAGGAACGGGCTGAATGTTGAGTGTGAATGAAAGTAATATAAGCTGCTATAACGGATGGATGATGAGAAGGGAAAGATATATTATGTGTGGAGTGGAAATTTTTGTATGCTTTCCAGCTTGACCAGTAAGTAGAGAGTGTCTGTGGGGAAACGGCTGAAAGGATGGTTTGTTGTGCTTGGAGGATTCGTTCAGACGGGGGTTAGGTGTAGTGTAGTTAGTGAAAATGGAGGTACCGGCGTTGGGTTGCAGTCTGCATGCGGAGCCAAGGATCTGAATTTCTGGATTTGAAAGCGAGAAAGAGAGTCAGCAATAGAGTTGGATAAACCTGGGATGTGGACAGCTTTAATTATGAACTGATGCTTAATGGAGTGCCAAGTGAGGCGACGGATAAAAGGCATTATTTCTAGCGATTTTGATCGACTTTTGTTGATGATGTGGACCGCGGCGAGATTGTCTGAATGGAGTAAAATTGATTTTCCTGACCATTCATGTCCCCAAAGGAGGGCAGCGACGACTATAGGATAAATCTCCCAGAGCGCAGAAGAATCACGCAGGTGCGCAGCGGAGCGGACGAATTGCTTCGGCCAGGCAGAGGCAAACCAGCGTCTGCCGTAATAGCTGCCGAAACCAGAAGAAGGTGCAGCATCAGTGAACAGCTGAACATCAGAAGGGCTGGAAGCTGCGTCGTCATAGAAAAAGGAGATCCCGTTCCAGTGGCGGAGGAGAGAGAGCCAGAAACGGAGCTCCGACGTGCAGTATTCGTCGAGCGTGACGAAATGGTGGAGGGATCGGACAGAAGAAGACAAGCGAAGGAGATGGGAGATGAAAGAACGACCCTGAGGTATGATTTGGGTAGCGTAATTAAAGTGGCCGAGCAGGGAAAGAAGCTGCTGCTGGGAAAACTGAGAAAGTCGGAGATGAAAGAAGTGACGCGATTAAGCTTTTCCTGAGGAAGAGCTTGGAAGGAAGCAGAGTTGAGAATGATCCCGAGGAACTCCAGGGACGTGGCGGGACCCACGGTCTTCTCCTTCGAAATCGGCACTCCGAGATGAGTGAAAGTGCTGGTCACGGCGTCGAGGCCCCGCGAGGGGGGCGAGGAAGGTGAGTCAACGACGAGAAAATCATCCAGGAGGTGGAGCACGAACGGGAGGCTGTGTTTATTCAGCAAGATCCAGCACAGCACCTCAGCGAAGGAATCAAAAAGCTTTGGGCTGCTTTTGCACCCAAAAGCAAGGCGAACAGAAAAGTAAAACTGATCGTCCCAGCGGACTCCAAAAAGGTGCCAAGAGTCAGGATGGAGGGGTAGGATTTTAAAAGCTGAGATGATGTCGGCCTTCGACAGCCAAGCACCTCTGCCGGCCAACTTGATGGCTTCGATGGCACAATCCACGGTCACGTAACGGAGAGAAAATTCAGAACTAGGGATGAGGCTGTTGATGGACGGGTCCGAAGAGCCATGCGGAGCCGAGAGATCAATTATGATCCTCTTTTTGCCAGAGTATTTTCGTGTGGCAATGCCCAAAGGATTGATGCGAAATACGGAAAAGGGGGGCGTTGAGAAAGGACCGATAATGAAACCACTGGAGAACTCCTGTTGCAGAAGAGAAGACATGACATCGGGCTCGGCCAGAGCGGAAAGGAGGTTAGGACAGGTGAGAGAAGAGCTTGGCGAGGCGACGAGACCGGGGTAGAAGCCAAATAGAAAGCCGTCCAGGAGGCTGCAGACGAAGGAGGTGTCAGGGTGAGCAGACAGGTCAGCGGCGAGAGCCGGTACGTTGACCGGGGTGGAGAGGAACCGTAACAGTCAGCTCCGGCCGAACTTGGGGGGACGCGTTGGGCAGCAGGAGAGAGCGTGCGCCAAACCGCATCGAGAGCAAACGTGCAGCCTTCGACAGGGGGAAGCAAAACAACCCAAATGGTTGAAATTGTTGCAAACCATCTGCCCGTCGAGAAAAACGATAGGGCGGCCGAAGCTGTCGCGGGCGCCCGAAGAGGACGGGCGCACGGGAGCGGCGCGAGCCGAGGAATGTTGGACGGGGGCCGGAGGGCCGGTGGAGGCTGCCTGGGAACAAACAGAAGCAGGATGAGAGGGGCCGCCACACGCGGAGCAGGAGAGGGAGCTACGTCCCGCGAAAACGTGGCAATAAAGTTCCAGGTCTGGGGCGCCCCAGAATGTAGCAAGGTTCCACTGTGTAAGACGAGCTGTGGCGCGGGCTGAGAAGAGGCAGTGATATTCGTAGAAACCAGAGCCTCCGAAACGGATAGCCATATTCAAAATCAAGGACAGATAGTCGTCCAATTCCTGGCGACGTGATGGAAAAACCGAACAGATGACATCCCTGAAGATGGAGAAGGCAAAGGCGAATTCGGCTGCAGAGAGGATTTTGGAGACGCGGGGGCCTGGTTGATGCAAGGTAAGCGAGATGTCGCCGGTGTCGATGACACGGGGAGCAGAAGAAGTGGAGGGGAGAAGTAGGGAGGAAAGATCGACATCCGCACCTTGAAGAATGCGGTTCCGCAGAGAGGAGGAGACCAGGGGAGGGTTGAACATCCGTGCGTTGGCCGGGGGGGCAACAGGCGGTGCCGTAGACAGGGAGAATGAAGAGCACGGAGCTCCGGTGAAGGGCGCGGCGAGTGCTGCAGACTGGGGGGGAACCGGGATAGAAGTGGAGGGGAGAGGCTGAACTGGCATAGAGTGAGAGAATGAGAAAGGCTGGCTGGAAAACACTGGTTGGGGAATGGCAGAAGCGAAGCAAAGGGGAGGGAGGGGGGGTTGGACGATCGAGGGAGGGGGTTGGACGATTGAGGGAGGGGGCTGGACGATTGAGGGAGGGGGTTGGACGAATGGAGGAAGCGGGGGGGAAGGAGAGAGACGAGAGACAACAGCCGGGATCGGCAATGAAGGAGAGAAGGAGGCAGAGTGGTCTGATTGGTCATAGCTGTCTGGTGCAAGAGCAAGAAAATAAATAATGCAAGAGGATTCTGTGCTCCAGCGAGTATATCTGTGCAGTGTGAAGCTGCTTTAACACAGAACGCTAAAAAATTGCAGCTGTGCTTTCAAACAGGGTTTTCAATGTGATGTGCAGAGCAGATGTCTGCATAGTAGTCGCACAGCTGCAAACAGTGAACTCTGCACATACTGCATGTGTAAACAGCACGGAGGAGCAGCAGAGACAGTGTTTGTTCTTAGCAGTATTTTATCTGGCTACTATATTAGATTCAAGTGCACCTTATCAGCAGTTTAGCTCAACTAAAAATATGTATTTTTGATAGCTAGTTTGATGGCTGTTAATGCCAAAGTAATGGGAAAATAGGCTGGCTAAAGGGAAGCACATTTATTTTATACTGTGGTAAGAAACAAAACTAACCTTGCCTGAATAAGCAATGGTCAGTTACACAAACTGACAAATAAAGATATACCTTAGACAACAAAATGCCTAATGCAAGATCTGATGTAAGAAATGGGTCCATCCACTGTTCAATTCACCTTCCATTCACTTTTTCTGAAATGTCATACAGTTCATCCTTCCCTTCTTCCTTCCACAGCTATTTACATACATTGTAAATGAGATCTCAGGGTCTATATGCTCAGTGGCTTGGCAGCTATTTCGGCAGCTCCACGTTTAAAGATTTCAGGTGTTAACTTTTTCTTTCTGAACTGAGAGCCAAGTGAACAGACACTGTTTGTGAAAGGTAAACTTGAGGCTAAAAGTTCAGCCTTAAAGTTCCTTCAAAAATCTCCATTTCTTTATTCCTTGGGGATATGACAGAGTGATACAGCAGGAAAGTGAGTGTTCATGAAAAAAAAACAAACGAGTGATTTGTTATCAGTGTGTGATCGTGACAGATCAGTTCAGTTCAGTTGTAAACTGTTTTTCTTCCTGTCATGAATATATACCTGTATACAGGACTGTGAAAACACCATGTGATCATTGGGAGGTCAAGCCAATTTAGTGAGTCCAAAGTTTTAAAATACACAGTGCCGTTCATAATGCTTGGGATAAAGAGAGATTTGTTCTTAATTCCCCTTTGTGAAAAAGTGCTTTCCGCTTTCATGATTTCTTTTTTTTTTGCAAGTGTATTACACTTAAATGGTTCAGATCATCAACCAAATGTAAATATTAGTCAAAGACAACACAAGTAAACACAAAATGCAGTTTTTAAAAAGTGTTTTTAAAAAGTGTGAAAAAGTGTTTGCCCTCTAAACCTATATAACAATACCTGGTGGCCACACTTAGCAGCGACATCTGCAACTAAACATTTGCAGTAACTTGCAACGAGTCTTTCACAGCACTATGGATTATTTTTTGCCCACTCTTCTTTACAGAATTATTGTAATTCCTCCACATTGGAGGGTTTTCTGTAAGGGGGCACTTGCGCCATGGTACTCCTGCCTCTAGAGGGAGACCACCTTCTGCCACTCGCAATAATCAGGCTGATTGATCCCACCTGGTTAGTGCCTTTATAAGGACTGCCCACGGTTCAGACAGGGCAGAGTCTTGAATCTGTCCAGGTCACACTAGTAGCAGAGAGTGCCAGCGGTTTGATCGACTTTCCCTTTAGTTTGTTTGGAGCCTTTGTTCTCGTTTTCCCGCCTTTTTTCCTTCTCCTTTGTCTAAGTTGCAGCAGTGCTGCAGCCATTTTGTTTCTCCTCAAATAAATTCCCTCACTCTGAAAAACACACCACAACCCCTAGGAGTAGTTTGCATTCAAGCATTTCACAGTGTGAAATCCAACACCAACCCCAGTCTTTTCACCACTTTTTGATTTTGTCTATCAAGTTTTTTGTATTTATTTTGACCTTGTGGTAATCTGGTCTGCACTTGAGTCCACCCTGGTGGAGATATCCATTAGGACGTGAAAAATAAACATAGCAGCAATCCTGAGGTAATTCTTACCCTCTATTTGGATTGCTGTCCCGTTACATTTTTGAGCATAAACTGCAAAATTCATAGTTCCATTTATCACAGCAAAACAGCTCCAGACCATCACACTACCACCACCATGTTTTACTGTTGGTATGATGTTCTTTTTCTGAAAGGTGCTGTTCCTTTAAGGCCTGATGTAATGGGACGCACACTTTCCAAAACGTCAAACTTTTGTCTCGCCAGTCCCTAGTCCACACACTTTTTACAAAGGGCCATGTAGGTTTTGATTTTTTAATAATAAATGATAAATATGAGGAAGAAATTAAAAGCTGGCAGGGTCAGTAGTGATTCCCTGGTTTTGAAAAAAGGGTGGCCACTGAGGGTCAGTAGCCACACCTCTGGATGCACCACATTAATGCTGACTGGAGTTATGAAATACTGAAGGTATGAAATATAAATATTTTACGGTGTTGCTTTTTAGCAGCAAATTTAGTTTTTAAACTAGTCTTAATTATTAAATGTGTACCCCTTGGTTAAAGACAAAAAGCATAAACACAAAAAATATAGTATATATTTTATTTCAATATTATGACAGTTTTACTCATTTTCACAGTTTTAGATGCCATTTACACTTGGTCACTTCTTATGACTAGTATTTACACTGACAAAATATTCAATTGCAACAGATTCCCATTTTTGTTACTCAAATGATTATTTCCTTTGTGTGTATTGAAACAACAGAAAAAAGTCAAAATTGGTGTCATTTCATTCATGAAATGAACCGTGACCCCCGTACCGTGACAGTGTATATAGAATATGTGTAGCATTGCATCCCCTTAGTGGCTAAGTGTTGACAGGATCATAAACACTTGGGAAGTTAGGCCCAATCAGCTTCTGTTAAAGAGCCACTAAACCCTAAACCATATTTTTGTTTATTAAAAGATGAAATGTGTTATATTGAAGTAATAAAAAAAAACATACCAGTCCTGCTTACATTTTTAGGAAACATTTTTTTTTGGTAATTTCTGCCTTTGTAGCGCCCTCTCAGGTTCCACTGCGCTATAGGACACATCATAATATGCAGATCAGTCAATCATTAATAACGCCCCCCCACTGCTGATGTCCAACCATTTGCGTCTTACTGCTATCAGAGGCATACGGCTACTACAAGCCCAGCCAATCAGCTCTCTCTCCTGCTCTGCCTCTAAACCCATACATCACCCAGTTATCATCCTAGCGTTTATCCCTGTCCTCTGCTTTGCTCAGTCTTCTACATTTGGCTCGATTCAGGGCGTCTTCTGGTGAGGCACTGATGATCTTCATGTCTGCTGTCTGTCCAGCCAGCGCAGCTTTGGTCGTCCGCGTGGTCGGTGTCCTTGGGGGCTCAACCGCATCGCTGATTTCGCCACAGAGTTTTCATCGCTACGTACAACATGCCACCTATGCCACGCTGCAGTGATTCGGGCTCGGGTGTTAGCGCTCGTGCTGCTGATACATCACTCAGTACCCCTCCCAAACTACCCCTCACATATTTTAACCTTTTTCAAGTTTGAGCTGAGGGTGAAGTCAGCAAATATCAGGGGGTTTAGTGCCCCTTTAAATGTTCTTAAGGCTTGTGAAAGCTGTACAGGGGGGTAAAAGGTAAAACGTTAGAGGTTGGTAACTCATGCATAACAGAATGGTAACAATGGTGGCACTACCTTCCACAACCAGATCAGGAGAATCTCACTATCTTTAATAAACTCCTGAAGACAGAGCTCTTTAAAGAGCACCTACTCTCCTAACACCTCGAACTAACTACCTTCTACTACCAGATCAGGAGAATCTCTCACTATCTTTAATAAACTCCTGAAGACAGAGCTCTTCAAAGAACACTTACTCTCCTAACACCTCTAACTAACTACCTTCTACTACCAGATCAGGAGAATCTCTCACTATCTTTAACAAACTCCTGAAGACAGAGCTCTTCAAAGAGCACTTACTCTCCTAACACCTCTAACTAACTACCTTCTACTACCAGATCAGGAGAATCTCTCACTATCTTTAATAAACTCCTGAAGACAGAGCTCTTCAAAGAGCACTTACTCTCCTAACACCTCTAACTAACTACCTTCTACTACCAGATCAGGAGAATCTCTCACTATCTTTAATAAACTCCTGAAGACAGAGCTCTTCAAAGAGCACTTACTCTCTTAACACCTCTAACACACTAACTACTTCTTACCTCATTTCCTTCCTCCCTTCCTTCACTCTTCTATCCCATTATTTCCCTTTGACCTCCTTTAGGCCCTTTATAAAGATGTTTTTACCTTTAAACTTCTATTACTTTTGTATTCCCTATTGTAAGTCGCTTTGCACAAAAGTGTCTGCCAAATGTAAGGTAAAGTAATTATGTAATTATTATAAAGTAAAGGCTCTGGGCCAGTTAAGAGGCTCTTCCTACGATCCTAGAATCTTTACTCTTTACTCTTCAGGCCTTTGGGACAATTAATTGTTTTTCTGATGTCACTACTCCATTTCATTACATACTCCCACGCATTTACATTCTCAAATAAAAATGAATAAATAAACAGCACTTAGAGAAAATGAATAAATTATCCAGTGGAACAATTCAGACAATGATCTCACAACGTCTTAATATAGTTCCTGTTGCCGAGCGGTTGCATCAGGGCGCGTTGTGCGCATCCATGCTCGTGTCGTGGATGAGACAGAGCTGATGATTATGTTGAAAACATGCAGAGCTGTCAGCCGAATCCATTTCCACCCCCTCAGAGACTTGATCAAGTGCCTTCATTATAGCCCCAACATTCATGTCAAAAAGCTGAGGCTCTATGATGAATTTTTTCTGCAAGCATCTGGGCTGAGAGGCACACTGAGCGCCAGTTTCTGATGACATGAATTACTGGAGGTTATGAAATCTTAACAGTGCAGAAAATGTGATACGATTTCAACCCGGGCCAAGCACCTGTCCTGAGAAATCACACTGCTCATACACAGGCAGGAGAGGGTTCAGGATTCAGACTTATTAAGAGGAAAGCTCTGAGGAAAGAGCCTTTATGATTCAAGATTGAAAATCATATTATACACATTATTTAATGAGCAGTACTTCATAGTGGTAGTACGGCAGAAATCAGATTTACACATCTTACATTATGGCTCTATTCATACAGCAGGTAAAAGTGGTATAAATCCTAAATTTCAGGTTTCTTTTGTTTATGCTTTTTTTTGTCATAATGATATTTTTCTGATTATCAAATAAACTTTAATATCAGACAGTGTGATTTATCAGTCTATTTATCAGTCTATTTATGGGGGGCAAACACTTTTTTCACAAAGGGCTAGATTGGTTTTGATAGTCATCTAAAAAGTACTTTTTATTTCTATTAAGGTTATCTTTGTATGATCTTAAAGTTTGTTTGATAATCTGAAAAATATGAATATGAAATATGAAAATGATTTTCATCATACATTTCACGGTGTGAAAAAGTATTTGCCCCTACAGGTTTCTTTTGTTTATTCTTTTTATTTTTTGTCATAATGATATTTTTCTGATTATCAAATAAACTTTAACATCAGGCAAATATAACCTGAGTAAACATAAGAAGCACTTTTTAAATTATTTAACATTTTATTTAATAAAGGGGAAAAAAATATCCAAACCAATCTAACCCTGTGTGAAAAAGTGTTTAAACCCTAAATCTAATAGCTTGTTAGTGCCACCCTCGACTGCAGTCAAGCTTTACTGATATCTGGCAGTGAGTCTTTCACATCTTTGTGGAAGAATTTTGTTTTACTCTTCTTTACAGAATTGATTTAATTCAGCCATATTGGAGGATTTTCCAGCATAAACGTCCAGTTTAAGATCATCCACAACATCTTAATCACACTTTAACTGGGACACTTTAAAACTCTTGTTTTTTTTTTTAAGCCATTCAGAGGTCGACTTATTTGTACGCTTTCGGTCATTGTCCTGCTGCAGAACCCAAGTACACCTGAGATTCAGGTCACAAACAGGCCAGGTATTCTCCTTCAGGTTTGTCTGGTCAACAGCAGAATTCCTGGTTTCATCTATTACAGCTTCAAGTTCTCCAGACCCTGAAGCAGCAAAGCAGCCCCAGATCATCATACTACCACCACCATGTTTTACATTCAGTATGATGTTCTTTTTCTGAAATTTTGTGTTTGTCATGTCAGTCCACAGAATATTTACTCAAAGTTCTGGGGATCATTAAGATGTTTTTTGGCAAATGTGAGATGGGCTGTTGTGTTCCTTTTGGTCAGCAGTGTTTTTTTTTTTTTTTTTTTGCTTTTTTATCAGTCTCTTTATTATTGAATCATTAACAATGACCTTAACTGAGGAAAGTGAGGCCTGCAGTTCTTTAGATGTTGTTCCGGGTTCTTTTGTCACCTCCTGGATGAGTTGTCCATGCCCTTTTTGAGTAATTTCGGTCAGCCGGTCACTCCTGGGAAGGTTCACCAGTGTTCCACAGAAATGACTTTGTAACCTTTTCTAGACTGACAGATACAAATGACTTATATAATAATGTATAATAATGTGGTGCTTTTTGAGATCTTTCATCTGCTGCACTTTGTCAGACAGGTTCTATTTAAATTCTTTCTTGATTCTACAGGTCTGGCAGTAATCAGGCCTGCTTGTGGTTAGTAGTGAAATCGAACTCAGCTTTACAAAAAGTGTGATTTATCAGTCTATTCATGTGGCAAACACTTTTTTCGCAAAGGCTAGATTGGTTTTGATAGTCATTTAAAAAGTGCTTTTTATTTTTATTAAGGTTATCTTTGTATGATCTTAAAGTTTGTTCGATAATCTGAAAAATATAAGCATAACAAAAATGCAAAAACAATACAAATCTGTAAGTGGGCAAATACTTTTTCTTGCCACTGTATGTAATACATTCTTTTCATGGATGGAAGCAATAACAGTAGCTTTAATCTAGTTAGCATGCTCTTGCTACAGTTTGTAGTATCCATCTTTATAATGTATGAGGACTGTAGGAAATTCTGCAAGTGAATTAACTCATAGAAACTTGCTCTTTTTGATGAAACAACCGTTCGTCTTACAACTACCTGCTGTCTATTTTTATTTCTGTTCTAAGTGCACTATTTTTGTTTGGTAATGAATCAGTGAATGTGATGACAAACACTGAAACTTGAAGATTATATCCAATTCTTTTTTTGTAATTTAAAAAAGAAAATCAAGTTGCTTAGCAACAGCACATCATCTTTAGTCTTTCCATTTTGCAGAAAAGTAAAAGCAACTTGAAGTAAACATATTTAACAGATTCTTAATCCTGAAAATGAATATGTTTTTTAAAAACACGTAAAATGTATCCTAAGAACACACTCGCATTTATGCACTCTCTTATTTACCTCATGTAACCTTTCCTTCTACAGAAAACTCTCCATTATTTCTGCGCTTTACTTATTCATATTCACACTGGGCTTATTGAAAGGTCTTCATCATATTCATTACCAACAAACAAAGGTTTATTGGTTTCTCAAAATGTCACAAGCATATTTTCGTTGAAGTGCGTGGTATTAGAGGGATGGGAGCTCATTACTGTCGTTTTTTGAAACCCTGAAGATTCATTTGTCCTTTTAAAGGAGTGAACTGGGCTTGGATACAAGCTTTGATTAGGCCTAAATATCTCGTATTATTTTATTCATCCGTACATGTAAACAGGCTTCAATTTTGTAAAAACGAAAACAGTGTTGAGTCTTCCTTACAGTGTTCCGTCCCTTATGGAAATGTAATATATGTACGGTCCCACTTTATAATAAGTGTCCCTAAGTACTATGTAGTTACATGGTAACAATCCATGTAACTACAGTGTAACTACTGATGAATTACACATTGTTACAGATTAACTACTGAGGTACAGGTTATGTAATTACACATGTGTAACAGCGTGTGTGTACTCAATCAGCCCTAATTACATACTAGACAATAGCTGTTGGATAAGTTTATACTCAAATTATCACACACACACACACACACACACACACACACACCACACACACACTATTACACATGTAATAGAGCAAGTGTACTTACACATGTGTAACAATGTGTGTGTACTCAATCAGCCCTAATTACATACTAGACAATAGCTGTTGGATAAGTTTATACTCAACTTCTCACACACATTGCTACACATGTGTAAGTACACTTTCTCTTTTACTTGTGTAAGTACACTCACCCTGGTACACATGTGTACTTACACAAGTCAAAATTTACCTTAATACACATGTGTAATTACATAACCTGTACCTCAGTAGTTAATCTGTAACAATGTGTACTTCATCAGTAGTTACACTGTAGTTACATGGATTGTTACCGTGTAACTACATAGTACTTAGGGACACTTATCATAAAGTGGGACCATATGGACATATGATATTGTCAGATACAAAATATACAGATATACAAAGTAGAAACAGTATGTACATATACGTATATGCAAACTTTACAGTAAATTGCAGTGAAAAAGTTTTTGCCCTCTAACGGGGCTTTTTTTTGCTATACTTAATATCAGAAAAAGATAACCTGAATAAATACAACAAGCAGTTTTCAAATTATGATTTTATGTATTAAGGGAAAAAAGCTATCCAAACAATCCTGACCCTATGCAAAAACTAATCCCCCCTCAATAAATTAAGTGTAAACAATCACACTTTTTGGAAAGCTCAATTCTACTACAAACCACAATCAGGCCTGATTACTGCCAAACCTGTAGAATCAAGAAATCACTTAAATAAAACTTGTCTGACAACATGAAGCAGATAAAAGATCTCAAAAAGCAACACATTATACTGCAATCTGAAGAAATTCAAAAACAGATGAGAAAACAACATCACTGACAATGAGATACATCAGTGTGGAAAAGCGTATTAAGTAATTTATCATAAATGGGGAAAACATGATACACTGGTGAACCTTCCCAGGAGTGACCAGCCTACTGAAATTACTGCAAAAGGGCATGAACACATCATCCAGGATGTCTCGAAAGAGCCCTGAACAACATCTAAAGAACTCAGTTGAGGTCAGTGTTGATGATTTAATAATAAGAGACTGGGTTTAAATTGTCTCCATGTGAGAGTTCCAAGACATAAAAAACACTGCTGACCAAAAACAACACAACGACACAAATTATTCTTTGGACTGACAAGGCAAAACAGGAACGTTTTGGAAGTGTGTGTCCCGTTACATCTGGTGTAAAACTAACAAAGCATTTCAAAAAGAGAACATCATACTGAACGCAAAACATGGTGGTGGTAGTGTGATGGTCTATGGACGAATTGTTGTAATTCATGAAACCATAAATTCTGCTCTCTACCAGAAAATATTGAAGGAGAATGTCTGACAATCTCTTCGTGACCTCAAGCTCAGGTGTACTTGGGTTCTGCAGCAGGACAATGACCCAAAGCACACAAACAAGTCCACCTCTGAATGAATTTTGAGTTAGTTGAACATTTGTCTGCACATATATACATTGAAACTGAGATCTTTACGTTGAGCCAACTTATAATAACTGAGTTTAGTCTGTTGCCACCATTGGCAGCTTCTTTTCCATTGGCTTCTGTTACAATCTATTTGCATACTGGGTGTGTCCAACAGTTTCTGACAGACACTCACCATCAGTGTGTAGTGATTCCCCCGGGTCTACCTTGGAAATAAATAAAATAAATAAAGCTCCCCTTTAGTTGTAATAACTTGATGTTTTAATTTATGCTAACTCAAGTTTTCATTCCCCATTACTTAACTTTTTTTAAGTCAACCGGTTTTCTCAACTCAAAAATTTGAGCAAAACGGCTGCCTTAAAAAAGTTAAGAAAACTCAATTTATCCGGTCTTACAGTCTAACAAAAATAAAAAAGTCAAAACTTTCCCTTTAGTTGTAATAATTTGTTGTTCTAAGTTATGCTGACTTAAATTTTCATTACCCATTACTTAACTTTTTTAAAGCAACCGGTTTCCTAATTTTTTTTTTCTGGGCTTACAGTGTAGCATGATCTTAAACAGGCCATTCATGTCATACCTGTCAAGTTTTGGATTTAAAAATAAGGGAACTTTTCCGTCACCCGCTTCAAGCCAACCACCAACCCAACCGAGGTTTAGAATCCCTTACATTTTAAGACAGGTTTACAAGAAATCTAAAATAACCACCTGTGAACCTTTCATAAACTACAATTAGATTATCAGAATCTGATAAGTCTATCTTTGTTGACACTGAAATATTGTGGAAATTCCTACATACGTAATTCTTATAATACAGTTTAAGTAAAACACTTTTCTAGATATTTACATGTATATTTACATATATATATTTTTTATAGATTTAAAATTAAAACTGAAGGGTGCACAAATTCTGCAAAATGACCGTTGATGAAAAATAGTATCATAAGCTTTTACAAAAAGGACATGGACCAGATATATTCCATAAGTAAATATTAGTCCTAAGGGGCCTACACAATTAATAATTTCATTAATACTTCTTTCTATTGATCAGTCCAGTTCTGATCAATTCAGTTACTTTCAGCTCTCTTCACTTTTTTTCTCTCTCCAGCTCAACCACCTCTTCTGCCCCTTCTTAATAATAAATTACACCACAATACTTGAGATTTCAACAAATTCTAACAAACCCCTTAAACTAGCCCTGAACTAATAAAATAAATTAATTTACGTTCATTATAGCTTACATTATGTAAGGTCCTGGCCCTGTTCCCTGTCTGTCCTCGTGCCTGTGTTGTCCCATGTGACCCGTGCCCCTGTGTTCTGCCTGTGTTTTTCCACTCACCTGTGTTCTTTGGTACTCCGCCCCTTCGTCCCAGGTGTTTCATGTTTCCTGTGTGTGTGCACCGCTATTTAAGGTCCGTGTTCCATTTCCCCGGTGTCGATCCTTGTACGTTTATCGTCTGTCAGTGTTCCATGTTTTCCCCGGTTTCCTCAGTCTTGTTTCAGTTTATCCCAGTTGTATTTTGTATATATTTTTGTTAATAAATCCCCTGTTGTTTGCATTTGCGTCCGCCTCCTCGTCTTCCCTGCACCTCCACCCTGACACATTAGGCCTGCAATCCTAAATTAATAAACAAAAAAGTTATTGGCTGATTAGGGCAGGTTGAACATTATATCTATATCTATATCTATATATATATATATATATATATATATATATATATAAGCTAACTGAGTCACAAGCTGTATTTTCTTAAGCACACAGCCGGTTTGATCTGTGTGCTTTGATTCAGGGACAAGTTTTTTTAAACAGCTATCAGAAACATCATCATAGTTTACATGTTTAGCTCCGTTACCTTTCTTTTAGAAAAATCGCTGTATATCCAGATAAGTTTTAACGTCAGCTGCTCCAACTAGCTCTCACAGTAAGGGGGCCGGGGCTTTCCTACTTTGCGCTCTGCAAAACCAGGAACCTGATTGGCTGTTTCACCTGAAAGGCGGGACTTTCTTCTTGAACCGGCACTACGATTGGTTAAGAGACACACAGGAGCCAGTGCCCTGTCTCCTCAATAGTAAAGTTTTTTTTTATTCTAATATAATACGGGAAAGTTAAGGGAAAATACTAATACGGGAGGACGGCAGGAAAGAGGAGTAAAATACGGTAGTTTCCCGGCCAAAACGGGAGACTAGACAGGTATGATTCATGCTCAATAACCCTCCAATGTGGCTGAATTAAAACAAATAATGAAAAGAAAATAAATCTGTAGGAGGGCAAATACATTTTTCACAGCACTGTATATGTCATATATAGTTTTTTCTGTGTGGGCTAGGCTAAAGTTTTGTTGTAAATCTGCTGTAAACTTTAGTTTATCTGACACTCTCAGCCCTGTGTAAGAAGGCAGTGAGGGACTGTGTGAGGTGCAGCTGTATTATTGAACAGCACAACCAGCAGTTTCAGACAGAAAACACTACTTTGCTTGACAGAAACCCCCTGAACTTGGCGGGCAGCCTGTGGCACGGTCCAGTGGCCACTGCCCGGGCAAGCAAACTGTCTACCGACGACTCGCCCTGCTCAGAAAAGAAACCAAGCTACCATTTATCCACTCTGCAACCGTGCTGCTGGTTCAATAGAATTTGACAGAGCCATTCTTATATTTTAAAAGCTATCTTACGTGATCTGGTCTGACAGCTTCAGAGCTGCAGGCCTGAAAATAAAAGTCTTCTGTAAGGAGTAAAGTAAAATGATGCAGCAAGTGAGAGTGAGGGGTAAACTCAAACAGGTGTTTTTAGATGTATTTTAGATGTATTTAAATGTATTGTAAGCAACTAAATATAATCATAAAATTAATTTAAAATTTGTGATTAAGCAATAATACAGTAAATGGGATGCTACGCTGTAAGCCTGGATAAATGTGTTGCCTCATGTTTTTTTTTTTAATTTAGGAACCCCTTACTGCTGATCCATGTTTTTGCTCATTTTCATGCGATTTGCACTACTATGCTATCACACTGGATATCTTAAGTTTTACATATAGCACAATGACCAGTCAGGGCTTAAACTGAAGTAGACACTTGGGACAAAACAGTAATTCACTTTCAAGAGGTAATTTTCATTATTTAGGATCTATTTGAGAACATTAAATGCAGAGGAAAATGTAAAAAAAACAAAAAGCGCCTATTATATTTTGAGTTTATAGTGTGTGTATGGATGTTGGTGATGATTAGCTAATCATTCTCTACATTTCCTGGTTTATTAGGGTCTTGTCAAACAAAGTACAAAATTTGAAAACATTATTTTAACAGCATGGGAATTTATACTGCATTATATATAAGGTGTCCACCAGGCGTCACCAAAGGCTTAAAAACCTCTCCAGAGCGCCCGAGTCTAATACAGAGGTGAATCTGTCTCTATAAAACAACATTTTAATATTTTTTTGTTTCTTTGTGATAAAATAAATTAATGTGAGTCCATCTCAGGGTAATATTAATATTTTTTTGATGAAATGACACATAAAATCACATGTTTGCGCGCTGTGTGCGCTATGGAGTTTTAGCGTTTGGAGAGGGGTGTTTTTTTTGTGACTTGGTGACGGTTTGGCATGCCCCTCCCCCAGCCATTCGGAGACCAATCAGGGCAAATTACGTATCAGTGTTTTCGTCTAAGGGTGGACTATTGGTTGAAATAGGTGTCAATCACTTTTGTGACGCTGGAAAAAGGCTATGATCTGATTTGATTGGACAGCCCTGAACACCAGCGCGATCCAGCGCTCACGCCATTGGTTCAAAAGACGATCACTCAAGAAAAGTAGTGGATTGTAGACCAATAAAAACCACTGAATCTAGAAGAGGACACCCTTAGCTTTGTATTCACGTACAACTTTACGGAAAATATTCCATTGTGTAGTCGCTGGGAGCTTGAGAATACGACGTTACGGCTGCGCTGAAACTAAACGCATGTTTTTGAGGAGCCGTGAGCAGGCAAATAAAGGACTTTATGGATATTTTACCTGCGGTTCAGTGCTGTATTGTGGATGCTGTGATAGTAAGTGAATTTTCAATAATATAATATGATGTTATTTTGTACACTAATATTATTTTATAAGGCTATTTTGTTGGGGAGGCGTGTTTCTCGTGTAAACAATGTGAAAAAACAGGCTGTTTTCAGTTGGCGATTTCTGGCGACTGGTTTCATGTAGATGGCTGTAAATTTGCATGCAGGTAGTTAAAGTAGTACTAATGAATATGAGTTGGTTAGTTGGTCGGTATGTTTAGAATATTTGACGCTTTTAAGCGTTCTAATTTACATAGTCAGAACGGGCCCGCCGGCGGGCCCGCTAGAGGGCGCTTCTGCAGTAAGAGGACAAAAAAACATGAATTTCTTAGATTTTGCACATTAAGTTATTATGTCTAAATGTTTTTGCTGCATAAAGCCTTATCTGGACAGAAATAGTTTCTCAGGGGGTCCTGTGTAATTTTCTCTTTCATGGAGGTTCTTTTGTGATTTAATTCTTGCCTGGATTGACCATGTACGTGTTTTTCTCAGGCGTCCTCTGAGAAAATTACAGGCTGAATTATCTACTGTTTTTCTCTTTACTCTATGGTCCTCCGGTAATTTTAGTCCTGTCTGGAGTTTCATCTCCTTGCATTTCATAAAATAGCTATTTGTAAACTGCCACGCACAGTATGGAAATGGAGGAGCTACTGAACGCGATGTCATGTGACCGAGAAAGCCAAAAAAACTTACTGGTCTTTTCCTCCTGTTTTTTCAATTGCAGTCCAGATATATAAGTTGTATCACTGAGTAGTAGTGTGAAATATTTTTCACAGACGTTCCCCTGAGAAACTAATCCCATCCAGATAGGACTTAAGTTGTTATACACAATAACTCTTCTTTGAATTGTATGATCATGTAAATGCAATATATTTATGTAGCTATCAAATGCTGATAAATAGTAAACAGCACAGCCAACAGCCAACACAGAATTAGCAGCTCAAAAAAACAAAAATTACAGCTTTCAACGTAGAAACCAAGTAGCTTACCATAACATATGCTCTACAAGTTTACCTAAGGTAGCCTGCAAGGAATTAGTACATTTATAGAATATGTGAAAAGTATTCATATTCATTACTCTGTAGGTAGAAGTATAGATACTAGGGATTAAAATACTTCTCAAACTCAAGCTTTTTACTCTTTAAGTAAAAGTGTAAAAGTACTGATTTCAAAACTACTTAAAGGATAAAAGTAAAAGTAATGTAAAATGGGGAAAATACCATTAAGGGCAAAAGCTTAAGCAGAACACATTTTACTAAAATCCATAATGACTATACTGTTAAAATACTAAAATGTTTATATATATATATATATATATATATATATATATATATATATATATATATTATATATATATATGCCCATATACAGGCATCATGGGCTCATCAAAACAACTCTCAAATGAAAAACAAAGATTGTTCAACATAGACGATGCTGCAGCTCTTTGGAGGTGGTCAGTGGATTGTCCTTGACTGTTCTCACCATTCTTCTTCTCTGCCTTTCTGATATTTTTCTTGGTCTGCCACTTCTGGGCTTAAAAAGAACTGTCCCTGTGGTCTTCCATTTCCTTACTGTGTTCCTCACAGTGGAAACTGACAGGTTAAATCTCTGAGACAGCTTTTTGTATCCTTCCCCTGAACAACTATGTTGATCAATCTTTGTTTTTAGATCATTTGAGAGTTGTTTTGATGAGCCCATGATGCCACTCTTCAGAGGAGATTCAAATAGGAGAACAACTTGCAATTGTCCACCTTAAATACCTTTTCTCATGATTGGATACACCTGGCTATAAAGTTCAAAGCTCAATCCGGTTACCAAACCAATTTTGTGCTTCAGTAAGTCAGTAAAAAGTAGTTAGGAGTATTCAAATCAATGAAATGATAAGGGTGCCCATACTTTTGCACCGGTCAAATTTTGGTTTAATGCATATTGCACATTTTTTGTTAATTTCAATCCTGAAATATTACTGTGTCCATCAGTTATTAGATATATCAAACAGAAATGGCTGTTGCAAACACCCAAATATTTAGAACTAGAAATGATTAAAATTAATAGGGGTGCCCAAACTTTTTCATATGACTGTATATATATATATATATATATATATATATGCCCATTGTAAATTTATGTATTTTAGTAAAATGTAAATATATTTAAAAAGTTTATTTGGGAAATTTCGAGAACGATAAAAAGCCGTAATGAAAACAAATGAAAAGTAACAAGACTATTTTTAAAGATAATTGTATGAAAATGTAAGTGAAAAAATGAAAAAGTATTACTCCAGTAAAGTATAGATAAGCAACCCAATTTCTACTTAAGTAAGAAAACATTTGTACTTAGTTACTTGACACCTCTAGAATTTATTTGAGTCATCCTATTCATATCATTGTCCACAATTCCCATTTAGAACTAAGAGCCCTATCTTACACACAGCGCAGGGTTCATAGTGAAGCTGATTGCTATCTTACATCCCACCAAAAGTCTATTTTCCCACCTAGCGCCTGCATTGTTTAAATAGCAACAGTGCACGTGAATATATCTACTCTGATGGGCGTGGCGGTGTCAAAATGAGCTGTGTTCATTTTGACATTTTCTGGCATATTGCTATCTTGGCAACAGAAAAGACATGTGCGCCACTCACTGAAAACAACCTAAACACACATGAACAATCAAACGTTCATTGTTATCTTGGCAATACACTGTACACTATACATGCTCAACACACATACATCCCTGCTTGTTACACCCACACGGACATGCAGTAAGTGTACCATCCAACTTTTATTTTAACAATAAACAGAATATAAAATAAAATAGCAGTTCCTGTAAATGATCTGCTCACGCACCTTCACAGCATGAACAAGCAGATCAGTTTCCTCTGCTGAGAAGCGTTGGACCGACCAGGTAGTTGCGCTGCTAAAATAGCAATCTGCCAAAGTCAGAGCCCACCTGCTTCTTAAAGGGAATGAATGGCAAGTGAAACTCTCATTGGTTTATATTACATTCTATCCAAAACACACCCATTATTTATTAAAAGAATATGATTTATTATTGCATGTCTTGATCTGTGCAAGGTGTACTTTTCCCTTTGTTACGATAGCAAAGATACACTGATGCCCTAAATTAAGCTGCATGGTGCGCAGATGTCTGCTCGCTTACCGATCCTTTCATTGGTGACACCTAAAAAACAAGGAGTATGGATACAAATAAACATCAGTTACACAACAAATAGTATTAACGAGTGTATGAAGGACACTACCTATAAATACAAAATTGACAATGATGGTAAACATGCTGAACATGCTGTGTATAAATCTTTTATAGCATGTGTGTGTGTGTGTGTGTGTGTGTGTGTGTGTGTGTGTGTAGTACTTTGAATGCAAAGTAACCAGAGTGATAAATGTGCAGAACATCCCCCTCGTCTGGAGGAAGACGAGGAGCCATTTCAATAATTTGTTAGTTCAGTTGATCTGAATTGTTTGCAGAGAAACAGCAGTGGGAGAGAAATTACTCGGGCTTCTACTGGTTTTGTATGTGATGTGCTCTTAGCTCCGTGGGGAAGCGATGCACTATTCACATTGATGGTAAATGTAAGATATCTTTTCATGAGATAAAAATGATTTCTCCTGTTCCACGTCCTTTTGTATATTTTGCATGATATAGCTCATTTAGCAGAAAGCCCTCAAACCCACAGTGCATTTCATTTTAAATCACTCTCCTTAGCTCCTCTATCAAACTGCCTAGAGGGCGTACTAGATATCCATTAGTGGAACTGCATCACAGGTCGGGTCTTTTTACAGTTGCAGCTACAGAGAGAACTGCTATTATAACAGTAAAATATCCAGAGAGTTATAGACTGCAGTGTTTGTCTTTTAAATGTTTATTTAAGGGTTTAAGGGATTTGATGCATAAGTTGTTGAACTCAAATGAATAAAGTCTGTTTTACATAAAATTGAGTATTTCTAAACATTACTCAACTATTTTGAGTTTGTGGACACAAATATCATATTTTTTGATATATATAAAAAAAAACTTAAAATACGTTAATTTCCAAAAATCTACAGTGTATGAATTTTACCAATCAGGTATTAAGGAGCAGTAAAGCCACTCCGCTAAAGTACAGTAATATACAGGAGTTTCAATTTAGTTCTCCAGCACTGAGACTGGAGCAGTATTAGCATTACCTGCTAAGTATTAGATCTTTTACCGTTCAGAGGTGAGTCTTATCAATCTGTAGCCTGCTCCTAACCCAGACTAGCATTGCTGGAGCAGCATTAGCATTATATAGCTCTTTCGCTGTTCAGAGGCGAGTGCATCGAAGTGTAGTCTACATGTTTAGCGTGTTAAAACAAGCTGTGTGTGATGAAACCTGAAAATCTAAGCTTAAAGTGCTTTAATTACCCAAATAATCAGCTTTCAGGAGAGAAATCTGTGTAATCTGTGTCTTTGGCTGTTCAGAGGTGAGTATATCAGACTGTTCTCTGTGTGTTTACCATGTTAAAACAAGCTATGTTGGATGAGCTGCTAGTTAATATTATTCTGACTTTCAAGAACACTGTCGGGTGGCTAGTGCTAGCGGTTTGCTGCTAATGATAATATTGCTACTTCCAGCTATAGTGGAAATCTGGAAATCTAAGCTTACTGTAAGTAAACGGAAGCGCTTTGCTCACCCAAATAAACAGTTTTCAGGAGAGAAATCTGTGTAGATTAACATCCAGCACTCATTTAAGTTTAAAAGAAAACGTTTTTTTGTTTAATGAACGTAGCTTAGCTTTACAGGTCTCTCCATCCAGTGGTGAGACCTGCTGAATTAGAAGGAAAGCAAGGCAACATCTCTGTTCCTTACTAGTGTCGCATAATGCTCCTTATAATCCAGTGCACCTTGTGTATTAAAATAGACCAGAAAATAGACAAATATTGATAGTGCTTCTTATAGTGAGAAAAATACAGGACAGCCTGCTACTAACTCTGGCTAGCACTGCTGGAGTAGTTTTGGCATTAGCCGCTAACCACGCTAAGAGCTAGCTCTGTTCAAAGATGAGTATATTAGACTGTAGCCTATGCGTTTATCGTGTTAAAACAAGCTACATGGGACAGACTGCTAGCTAATATCACCCTGACTAACCAGAACACTCAGGGTTCCTCAGTGTAGCGCTATCAGGAGGCATCTAGCTGTTAGCTGCTAATGATAATATTGCTACACCCAGCTGTAGTGAAAATCTGAAAATCTAAGCTTACTGTAAATATACAGAAGCGCTTTACTCACCCAAATATACAGTTTTTAGCAGAGAAATCTGTGTAGATTAACATCCATCATTCGGTTGACTTTAAAAGAAAAAGTTTTATTTATGAATTACAGATATGTTTACGTGAATTAGCTTAGCTTTATTAGCTTTATTTTTTATTAGCTGAATTAGAAGGAAAACAAGGCAACATCTGTTCCTTACTAGTGTTGCATAATGCACCTTATAATCCAGTACGCCTTGTGTATTAAAATAGACCAGAAAATAGACTGCTTATTGATAGTTCGCCTTATAGTGTGAAAAATACATTACAGCCTGCTGCAGTATTAGCATTAGTTGCTAACCATGCTAAGCGATAGCTCTTTCACTGTTCAGAGGAGAGTATATTGGACTGTATCGTGCGTGTTTACCATGTTAAAAAAAGCTACATGGGACAAACCGCTAGCTAATATCACCCTGACTTACTGGAACTCTCAGGGTTCCTTAGTGTAGCGCTATTGGGCAGCATTTAATGGTTTGTTGCTAATGATAACATTGCTAATTCCAGCTATAGTGGAAATCTGAAAAAATCTATACTTACTGTAAATAAATGGAACCACTTCACTTACCCAAATAAACAGTTTTCAGGAGCGAAAGAAAGAGAGAATTACAGTTTTGTTTACTGAACTTAACTTAGCTTTACAGGTCTTAGCTTAGCTTAGCTTTACCCAGCAGCAAGACCTGCTGAATAAGAAGGAAACTATGGTGACACCCTTGTTCCTTACTAGTGTCGCATAATGCGCCTTATAATCCAGTGCGCCTTGTGTATTAAAATAGACCAGAAAGTTGATGTTCATTAATAGTTTGCATTATAATACAGTAGTTCATAGAACTAAAATGATAAGACTTAGTGCCTATACTGTAGCTGAGTGTGTGTTATTGTTTAAACGTTTTAGTGGAGTTTTCTGTTCTTATTGTGGTTCATTTATTAATTTTATGATTGGACGTAAAGATACAGTTGCAAGAGTAGCAAAGTATGTGAACCCTTTGGGATTACTTGGATTTCTGCATAAATTGGTCATTAAATGTGTCTTGATCTTCATCTAAGTCACAACAATAGACAAACACAGTCTGGTTAAACCAATACCACAAAAAAATGATCTGTTTGCATGATTTTATTGAACACAACATGTTAACATTCACAGTGAAAAGTTTGTGTGGTATTAATTTATGCAGACTGTGTTTGTCTATTATTGTGACTATTGCGAGATCAGAACACGTTTATTGACCAATTTATGCAGAAATCCAAGCAATGCCAAAGGGTCGCATACTTTTTCTTGCAACTGTAATTGGGTCTGCACCCACTAGGCCAGGGCTGTCCAAACTACGGCCCGCGGGCCATTTGCGGCCCGTTTCCTGTTTTGGAGCGGCCTGCGAGGTATTTTAGAAATAGAATGAAAGTTGGCCCGCTGTTAAGCAGGTTTTTATAATGTGAGATTCCAAGTTTGAACGCTAGGTGTCAGAAACGGGCCAAAGAGTCGGAGAGGGTGCGCATTTCTAGCGCAGAAAAACGGGCCAAAGAGTCTAAAATTGCTGTAATTAAGGAGTTTAATATTAAGAGAAAAATTGAAAAATCTTAGTTTACACAACACTGTCAAAGATAAAGATAGTAAGTCAAGTAAAATGGTGTGTAAATGAAATAATCAGGAAAAAAGTATTATTTAAAGTGGAATATTTCATTATTTGTTTTATTACAGAGTCTTTGGCCCGTGACTTCAAATATATTTCTCCTTCTGGCCCCCAACAAAAAAAAGTTTGGACACCCCTGCATTAGGCCCTATTGTAGTGATGACACTGGCGGTCAGAAATGTTTCCTTTAATTAACTATTGGTGTCCTTGGTATTTCTTTACAGCAGACAGTCCTATATTTGATGGACAATAGGCTCTTGTAATATAATATAAATTATCTTTAAATGCCTTTGGTTTCATTTTGTATCCAGACAAAAATAAAATCTAAATGCTAAAGTCTAATGCTAAGGCCTCAGCCTCCAGGCTCTCAAGGACACTTCTGCAGCTGAGGGAGTGTGTGGGAGTCAGTTTAAGGGAAGCCTGGCCAGTTCCTATTCAAAAAATATGAGCTGTGTCTCAGAATGAAGACTGGAGCTGAGGTAAGAGAGACTCTGTGAGTGTGAGGTAAGTAGCAGCTGTAAGGCTGGGTCATGCACATATCAGACAGACACATCATCACTTACTGTCAGAGACCATGTGAAATTTAAAGCAAATTCAGGTCGCATTTTTACTTTAGAATAGAAATCTGGTGTGAAATGGACTTGGGCCCAATCCCAAGGGGTTGGGGTGTCCCAGTTCTTGTTAGGCTGGAGGGGTAGGTTAGGGGAAGGGATAGGGCTTGTTAGCCCTTCAAACTGAGTTTTTTTAGAGGCACACTTTGAAACGAGGGGTATAAGAATTACTGATAAGATGGCAACAGAAAAAGTGACGCTTAGCACTATTTTACCGGAGTTTAATGTGTAGTTTCAATGTTTTATGGCCAAACTCTTCATAACAAAGATTAAAAAGATTGCTAGTAGTTCGTCTCAGTATCTAGCTAGCTAGCTAACTTTCCTGTTCCACCTTAAATGGTGCAACATACAGCAGAAGCTGCAGCATTTAAGGCAGAACGGAACAATAAAATAAAATAAAAACTAATTAAAGCTAATTTCAGCTCCCCATCCCAGAGGAATTAGGGAATGGACAATAATAATTTAATTCTGCACCATCTCCTTCCTTTCTGAAGACATAAAATAAAGCCCTAAAGATAACTAGTTAACCAGCAGCAGCTAGCTAGGTTACTGAATTTTAGCGCTCCTGATGTCGTATCAGGTGCTTGAAGGTTTGTCCCAATTCTCAGGGGGAGGATTTCACCCCTTCCCTTTGTAATTCTGTTCCAAGGGGAAAGGGTACACTCGAAAAGAAGGGGTAGGGGTAAGTGGAAGGGTAAGGGGTGAAATGGGATTGGGCCTTGGGGTGTAGCGAAACATGATAACAAGTACATAGTAAGAAATTTTTGTCCAATAGCTCACCTCCATTCGCCATGAGCATTTTGAAATTCCCACCCATTATGCATATATAGGATCTCAAAAAGCCAATAGGATTAATGTAATTTTTGTCTTTTGTCATAAGAAGAAATGTTTTTTAAAATATTTTAATATTTTTTAGTGCATCTAAGCTGTTGATTTTAGGTAATATGAGCTGCAAAAAGCAAATTGTTGCTTTAAATGGGTTGGTTAGATTGTATATTTTCCTATATAGAATTATATGGTATTCCAAAGTCTTATATATCTCTATATATCTTTTTACAGCTGATAAAAACGTTTTCGCATGTGGTAGATTTAGGGCATTTCCATACCAGCACTATTTGGTCCAGTTAAAACAGACTCTGGTTCGTTTGTACCCTTAGTAAGGTTTATTCATTAAGCAGGTGTGTAAAAATACAGTAAAAAACAGTAAAATACAAACTTTATTTAAGCTAAACGGCTGATAAGGTGCAGTTTAATCTGATATATTAGCCAGATAATGCTAATTACCACAGCTACGAACATACTCTGTCTCTGCTGCTGCTCCTTGTTGTTTACACATGCCGAGTGTACTGTGTTCACTGCTCGCAGCCACTCGACTCAGTTTACTATGTGTACATCTGCGCTACACCACCCATTGAAAACACAAATTTCTGTCAACTCAAAGTTCTGTCTTACAGCACAGATATATATGTGCTGGAACACAGAATCTTCTCACTATATTTAGTTTCTTACTCCAGTGCCAGACAGCTGTGACCAATCAGAAGAGACAATGTGCTTGTGTGGTTTATTGGAGCACTTTTTGGTGCGTTTAGGTTTTTGCCTGTGTGAAACCAAATCAAACAGAGGGAGAAAACCCTTCAAATAAACATCAACTCATCAACTGATCTAGTCCATAGAAACCAACTACCGGTGTGAAAACACCCTAAATGTGTTATGCCTGGTGTTTAGTCTCAAAACAAAGCAGTACATTTTTAGGGAATGTATTCAACCCAACCTCCATTTTTTTCCTCAAATGTTATTGTTATATATACATATGGCAGCTGTTTTTATAGGGCATCCTAGTATGCATTGCTTTCAACAATTTTTTTCAACATTAAACAGTTATTTACTGTACTATATGAATTTGCTATAAAAATACTGGAATCATTACATAGTGTAATATTACTGTACTGCTTCAGTCCACATGTTTATATTACTTTCAATAAAGTAAGTGTCTGCATCTCTCAGCTTGTCCAGTAAAGTGTGTTCCTCAGGTGTGATTCAAAGGGTCCCATTTTAGTGATCTATAGGCAAGATGTCAATTGCACATCAAGTAGATTGATTTTGGGCTTGTCGGTGTGTCTTTGCTACTGTGAGGACACAAAAAGTACTCATTGAAAAGCTTGAAAAAGTCACAAAAGTCTCTTTTAAAAAATTTTGGGCATGTGTAATCAGTGTGTCACTTGCACATTCCATTTAAGAGGCAGTTGTGCTCTGACTTTGGCGCATTGGTATCTTAACAGCCCATCTCTTTTCGAGTGTCAGCAGGAAGCTGACCTGCATGTTCTCACTGTGAAGATACACCAGCAGCTCATTTAAGGGAACAGCAAATGTTTTATTCTTTATTCTGTTTATTATTGATGTAAAAGCTGGATTTGCGGGCCTCATGTTCCTGCGTAGCTAAGGTAGGTATTGAAGAATGACGACTGACTGTTGTCAGGGTTTTAATCAGTCAGTGGTGCACCTGTTTTTTCTGCCACCAAGATAGAGACACACCAGAAATTTACCTGAACACACCTCATTCCAGACCACCATACCCATCAGTGTAGATATATTCCTAAACTCTGATGCTATGTTGTTTTTTGTTGTGAAAATAGACTGTTAACGGGGTGTAAGATAGGAATGAGCATCCCGATGCACCTTGCACAGGGTGCACAATATGGCACAAAGTGCAAATTTCACTTCCTTACAATAGGGGGAGCCAAAAAGCTAAATCTTACATAAATAAACATAACATTTTTATGTTTCATAACCAGCATTCACAGCTGTTTCAGATGTTTTTCAAATGGTTCCAAGCTGAGCATAATGGGTTAACAGTGAGAGAAGGTCTGGCAGGAATATGTCCTTCAAATTCTCTAAAATATAAGGTACATTTCTTTGCTGCATTCAAAGGATTCTAAGAAATGGCACAGCCTTAAGTGACGGATGCAATCTTAGCTTTCAGACATGTCCATGGTTGCAAATTGCTTGTGTGTGAAGGAGTTCTTAATGAATGGAGGGTGAATGAAGCTAAACAGCTGGAAATGCTCACTTAATGTTTCTTGCTATTCATGTAGGAACTTCCTTTAATGTTGGGAAAGCAGATATAATTTTATCAGGTTATAAGCAGTATGAGCACTTGAGTCATATCATTAAAAACCTAGTGCTGATTGGTTAAAAAATGATCAGCTCACTGGCTCAGTCTCAGAGTAAAAAATAGCATATCTCTGTCCATGTTTATATCCCGTATGGTTCAGTCACTAGGAGAATTAGCACCTTCAAGTATTCTGTAGTAGTACTATCCAAACTTCCTGTGGCCTTCAGGTCAGCGTAAGAATAGTGTGCATGGCTGAGCAGATGGTTCCAAGCCTTACATCACAGACAAACCAAGTCTCCCTGAAGCTGTGGGAGTCTCCCGCATTTCGGTAGTGGCCCCCGATGACCGGTAGGGGAGGGGTAACCTCCCTGAAATCAACTTTTGCAACTTGGGATGTCTGACATCACCAAGTGCTATCCAACGCACTGGATGCAATGGTGTAAAGCATGTTGCTCTAGCTGTGGACTCTAAAGCAGTGGAGACGTATTTTATGGAATGATAAATTATCCTTCTCTGTTTAGCAATCTGATGGACGAGTCTGAGAACAGTACTTGTCTGGCTCCATTGTCCTAGGTGTAAGGTTTGGTGGAGGGGGGATTATTATTATGGCGTGTTTTTTTTTTTTTTTTACAGATATTGGCCTCTTAATTCCAGTGAATTAAGGTATTCTTCAACATACCAAGATATTTTGGACAATTTCATGCTCCCAACTTTGCAGGAACAGTTTGGGGACTGGCCCTTCCTGTTCCAGTGCACAAACCAAGCTCCATAAAGACATGAATAAGCAAGTTTGGTGTGGAAGAACATGAAGAACATTTTTACAGTGAAATCATATGGTGAATAACTGTTTAATGATGTTAAAATTGTACAAAACAATGCATCTTGGGATAATCTATGAAAACAGCTGCCACCTGTATATATAACAAACATTTAAAGGAAAAAGCGGTGATTATATTTTCATTATTTACATTACTTATTCTTTTTATACAGTAATAGGCTGTAATTTGTCCCCACAATGCATTAATGTAATTTTTAACAACTTTTTATTAAATTTTAAAGCAGTATAATAACATCATACAAAGCACATACAAAGAAACACAGCAAATATATATACAAACAAAAACTCTGACTAAACAAGGGGAAAGATAGATAGATAGATTAGATATGTTATTGTATACACAGTAAGGCTGAGGCATGGCTATTATTTAGGTATCATTAATATACTGAAGAAATTTATCCTATTTCACATAGTACTGTTTCATTCTGCCCATTAAGAAAAAAAGATACGCTCATATGCGGCCTCCCTAGTAAGTAGTTTGTGCCAGTCTGTAGCTGATAAACTGCATAAAGCATAAACTGTTTTCCTTTGTTGAGCAATCAATCGTCTACCCAACATAATGGCAGTCTGAATCCACATTATGTCATTTTTCAATCCTTTTTTGGCAACTTTTTTGCTTTTAATGTTCTGCAGAATTTACAATACTTTTTACAGTGTTCTATGACTATATCAGCGCACTGAACATATAAAGAGACTTATTAATGGATTTCAGTTAAGCAAAAAAAAAGTTCTATACAAATAGATTTGATTTGCTTAACCATTAAAGCTTAACCATTTCACACATTGTGGTTTAACTGAATTTGCTATATTGAGATCATTTTGCTTCACTGGACAGGAGCTGGTTGTTGTCCAGTCAAACAAGACAATGATGGAAGATGTGATGCTGCTGTAAGTAATGGTCTTTTTGAAGTGTGCCGCGACGGGCTGGATGATATTGACTTTTTTCATTTGCCGCAGACGACTCGTGAGCTGCTGAGCTTTCGGGTTGATGGAGGTGATGTTTGTGTCCCAGTAGACAGTGTTAGAGGTGGTGGACTGCAGGAATTTCAAGAAGTCAGCCAGAAAGAAGGGGGTGAGATTGATTTCTGTGTGTCTGTATGTGTTTGTGTGTGTGTGTGTCCTAGTGGTGTGATGTGTTGCAGAATTGCAGAAACCAGTTGTCATTTTTACTGTTTCAGTGATGTTAAGTAGTGGATTGTTTTCAGCACTCCAAGATACAGATGAATAAATGCAAATGTTTGGGTACACTGTGTCCCATGACTTTTTGCACATACCAAAGGATGGCTAATAAAAACTAATAAAACCTTTTGACTTAAAAATATTTAATAAAGTCAAATTAAATTTATTATTTCATTTTCATTCTTGTACTAACATTTAAATACCTATTAATAAACTTAAGAAATACGTGCAGGTGATTTTAATGTATTTAAAAATGCCTTAATATATAGATGCCATTAACATATTGAGCAAAATAATCAACTGTCGGCTGTTAATAAATATGTGTAAAAATAATTTTCCTTTTTGTATGTTTTGTTGCAGTTAAGAAAAGGGTATCTGTTTAATATTTGCTGTTGATTTTAATGTATGGAAAAATTCCTTAACGATATATAAATATATAGTTTCCATTGATTTATTGAGCAATATATTCAGCTTTTGGCTGTTAAATAAATATGTTGTGTAAGAATAATTATTGCTTTTTGTGTGTTTTGTTACAATTAAGAAAAAGGTATCGAATAAAGTATTGTTTGGGAATCCATATAAAATTTAAAGTAACATATCAGTATTATATCGAAAATATTAAAGCAATCCCCAGCCCTAGTGGTAATACCCGCTCCCCGAGTTTCTGATTGCCCACACCTTCCTCGCTGGTATTTAATCTAGTTTTCTAGCTCTTCTACTAAGTGTTTCTTTTGTTCATTTCCCATTCATTTTTTGCTTAGTCCTTTACCTGTTGGATTTCCCCATGTGTGACCCTGTTTTCTGTCACTGACAACACCTGGTCTAACCCTTTTGTTAATAAATTGTTTGATTGGTATCTGCAGTTGCCTGTCCTTGGTTTGGTCTGTGTGACAACTTAACATGAAATAAACCAATCAGAAAGTCTCTTGCTATTCCCTTTAAGAGTAAGGTGGGCTTGGAATTTGGTAAATTGCTATTTTAACGGCGCAGCTACCTGGGCGCCTGGAATTGCCCCAGAAAAGGCAGTTTTATAGGGAAGGCAACTCTGTAAAATATTCAAAGGCAGGACTTTTTCCTTCTTCTCGCCCTGTGTTGGGGTGTCCCCTGATTGCCCTAATTAAGAAACCGCCACTGTAATTCACACACCAGCTCCACTTTTATTAAATACACTTTTTTTCCAAACTTTTTTTTTTTTTTTTTTTTTGCAGTCAGACAGTCAGCTGTACTTGAATGTGCTGCTGGTGTAGAATGTGATGCTCTCAGAAACAGACAGTACCAGCCTGAAATAAAAGTTGACAAGAGCAGAATTAATTAAAGTTGAGTTTTTTGGAAAACCAGAAGAACAAAAGAAAGAAAAAGCTGCACCAAAGTACTTTGGACCCGTGGCGTTTCCCAAAACAGTCGGGCTATATTTGACCTTGTTGTGCTGAAGCACTTCTCCTCTGCCTGTCAGAGCACGGGATCCAGCAGCAATTTGAAATCAACAGCCAGAGGAGAAATTTCAGGAAATGAAAGTCTCTGAGAAACAGCAGGTAGGGTACTGGATGGGGATCACCATGCCGGGTGGCAGAACAACAAAGCAGGGTTAACGAGCTTGAAATTAAGATTTAGGGACCTGGAGTGACTGTTAAGTTCACAGTGGGGGGCGCTGTGTGGGGGAAAGAAGAGAAACTGAGAGAAATCAGTGCGCTGACACATCCAGCGAAACCATCCATATAGAGTTACCAGGTTCACGGTTTTCCCGCCAAATTACGAAATATATTCGCAGGTGAAGAGAGAGAACCACTAGAGGGAGCCTGAGCTAAACAGCTACGAACTTAAATTGGAAATAGTAATTAACCACTTTTCTGGAATATTTCTTTAATTTTAGACTTTTAGAAAGATGTTTTAAGTACTTAGGCCATCCCTGAGTGAAAATTTTTGGTTAGTAGAACTTTTTTTCTGAACGTTACAGTTAAAATTTATAGAATGGTTTTCTGGATGTTCTTAGAATGTTTTTATTACATTTAAAGCATCACTAGGTAGGATTTCCTTGATTTTTGATCTGAAAAAAATAAAATTACAGCTTGAAACTCACTGCAGCGCTGCATTGAGGTGTAATAGGAGGAATAGCGGTGCTCCTCTGAGCTCAAACCAGACTCTGTAAGTTTTCCGAGGTGGCCGCGACCAACACTCGCGAAAACTGCGACCTGCTTTCCGACCTTTAGTTCTAACAGTTCTACAAGGACTACTGCTTCATTCTTTACAAACTAACATACAGACACTCTGGCAGAAGCTGGAAAGAGACCGAATATGTCTGTGGAAGAAAACGAGAAAGAGAAAACGAAAAAGAAAGAGAAACTAATCGGCCTGAAACATTTATTACACTCTACAACCGTAGCGGGAGCCCATGAGCACAAAATTTCAATCCTACCTAGTGGAGCTTTAACATTTTTAAATGTTCTAGTAATGTTGCTGCAACGTCATTGCAATGTCAGTGTTTAATTTTTTTTTTATGTTTGCATAATTTTAGTATTTGCCTTGCAAGGAATGTTAAGTAAGAAACGTTCTAGTAATTCTGTGATGCAAAACATTATTATGATACGTTTTATCCTGTATTATTTTTCTGTAATGTTAATCTTAAACCTTGCTAAACGTTTTTAAAGAGGCACTAAACCATTTTTTCAGTCATAGCTGAAAAGTAATGAAACATACCTGTCCTGCTTAAAAAATATTTAAACTTCTTAATCCTAAAAATACTATGCTTTTATTGAGGTCATTTCTGCCTCTGCGGTGCCCTTTCAGGTTAAACTGTGCAATAACTGTGCAATACACAGGTTCACCTCCCAGTGCTGGGGTCTTTGGTTCAAGTCCCTATCTGGGTTGAGTGTCCATGTTCTCCCTGTGTCTGTGTGGGTAAATTGAGTATTTTAAAATGCCCAGGAAAATTGGATACCCTAAAAAATGTTTGCTCTGGTGTGTGAATGGGTGCGTGACTGTATGCCCAGATATGGATTGGCACATATGATAGGCCAAGTGGATGTTGGTTCGCTGGGTCAACCCCTCATGTTGTGTGGCTGCGATTGGCCGCCACTTCTGACCAGTGCGTGTTGATTGTGTAGAATGTAATTATAAGCATCCTTAAGTGCCTTGATTTGCAAAAAGGCGCAATAAAAGTGATTTTATTTTAAGTAAGTAAGTAAATTATGTTTTTGTGTACTTGTGAGGTATGCGGTATGCGGACAATCACAAAATGCAAATTAGTCAATCAATAATACCGCCCCTCTGTTGACGTCCAACCATTTGCATCATACCACTATCAGAGACACACTGCTTAGCCCAATTAGCTATTGTGTTTGTTTCACCCTCTAAACCCATACATCACCCAGTGCACCTCCTATAGTACTTAACTACTATTTTTTTTTACTTTTTTATTTCAATTTGAGCTGTGGGTGAGGTCAGCTAAAATCAGCTAAAGGGGCTTTAGTCCCCCTTTTAAACATTCTCTTTTAGCTGGGCCTGCATCCATGTAATGATGCAGCACTATTGGCTGTTGAGAGCTTTGCTCCCCTTTTTGCATTTTTATATCCTTCAATCAGTCTGGCCTTGAAAAGAAAAAACAATAAAAAAAATGCTAATGCGTACCGCCAGATACATCGCCGCTCCCTCAGCGGCCTCGGCCGTGATTGATCGGTGGTAAGCTTTTAATCATTCATGCAGTGGCCTGTGTGATAATGCAGACTAAACACACATACGATTAATAATTAAGATTTGGAATTGATAAGGCATTAAAGCTCTGCCCCCGGGGAGGCGTTTGTCAAGCCAAGACGACCCGCTGAGGATTGGACCGCCGCAGGTATCGCTGATCGTGGTGAATATTCTCTCATCTTCATTAACCCCCCCTTTGAGTGGACCGAGCAAATACCACTCTGCATTAACTCTGCATTAAAGCTAATTAATGTAACAACTGCATGCGCCTGATACGGCCTGGTTACTTAGCGACTCGCTATCACACAGCCTGCAGAACGAGCGCGCCGCCAGAGCTGATTGTGCTGCACGCTGCTCAAATTACAGTGAAATGGAGCTATTAAAAAGAGTTACTGCTATATCAATGCTCTCACATATGGCATAAAGGGATGGAGTGCTTGTATTGTTTTATTGGGCTTCACTGGAAAATTTGAAAAAAGCTTTTTTTAAAAAAAAAAAAACTAAATATGTGATTTTACATCATTTAGCAGAAACGTACTTTTGCTGTCTGTATAAAAACATGGATTATAGTCACGTAAGAATGTGTTTACTATGTACTACTTACTGTAAATCCTGTACATTTGCACCCCTTAACTTAAATACAATACTTGCACAGGTTTATGTTTAATATTGTCATATCTGCTGATACCTCCTACATTTAATTTATTCATTTACTGCACTACCTCATATCTACAACTGATTACTTCCACATTTTCTATAGTTTTTTGTATTTATATATTTATATATTTATGTATATATATTTAAGTCTCAGTTTAGAATTTTATAGTTTAGAGTCTTTTATCCCTCAATGTGCTCTCTTATTGTACTACACCTATTGTTTGTTTCTACTGTGTTGTGTAACTAACTGCTAAATTTCCTTTGGGGTCAATAAAGTATCTATCTATCTATCTATCTATCTATCTATCTATCTATCTATCTATCTATCTATCTATCTATCTATCTATCTATCTATCTATCTATCTATCTATCTATCTATCTATCTATCTATCTATCTATCTATCTATCTATCTATCTATCTATCTATCTATCTATCTATCTATCTATCTATCTATCTATCTATCTACTTTGTTTAGTAATCTCTAATAGACTTACTTAAGTGTCTGACAAAACCCAGCCTTTAAAATAGGTTGCTATTGCTGTTTCAAACCTTTTGATAGTGATATTTTCTGTCCATTTTCATCAATAATAAAAAAAAATAATAATTAATCACAACAGCATTCTGTGATTAATCATCAATAATTATACTGTTACTTCTTAAGACATAAGTTTTTTAAAGGACCATTAAGGAATATATTTTCTGTAGTAACTCATAACATGATCAGGATGTATCATAAGATATTAAGAAATCATGCTTAAGCATGAGTTTAAGTATTGCCAGCTCCTGTCAGCAGAGCTTTAGCCAGAATGTTCTTATCAGGAAAATCTGGAGTGGGATTTAGTCTCCAAATCTGCCCCCCACCATTCCCCAGTCTCTTTTCCACACTCAGGGCTGCCAGGTATAGAACACAACAACATGCAAACTGTTGTGCTGCAGCTGTGGAAACAGGCAAGTTGGCTTTTTTTTCCTGCTAAACAGGTAACAGGTAATCACTGAGCTTCAGTAAGGTTTGCTAACCATAGCTTGGTAATTCACCACTACTACGCAAGTTTGGACATTTGGACGTTTGGACACTCAAATGTATATATATTCACTGATACACTATAGAGCTATAGAGTAAGATTCGTGTCAATCTGGCAACCTGTGTGAGATTTGCTTGGGGGAGTAGTGGGTGGGTCAGAAAACAATATCCAGTGTATGGAAATGTAACTCCTGTAGCCATTTCACACACTCGCTTGCATTTATTACTGATTGTTACTTTAATAGTGGATATCTAAATGTAAATAAAATCATTAATTCAAGTTTAAATAATGGTATTTCCCTGTGTTTTTGGGATAAATGATAATGTAGGGTGGTATTATACAGGCAAACTAGAGCCAGATTTGTTTTACTGTATTATTAATATCTCTGGCTAGTTTTAATGCTTTTTAAATTAAAATCTTTTAATGCACTGTGTAAAACTTAAACTACGGGCCCAAATTTACCGATCTATAGCGCACTAGGTAATTGCGCTTTGCGCAGTTGGATTTAGAGGCGTGTCCTCTGTCTTTGGTATCTTGAGGGCGCGAAAAATAGCCTTGCGCAGCTCCAACGGCGCAAAGGGTGTGTTTTAATTCCCTTAATTATTCATGGGTGTGTTTTGGGCGTAACGTGAAATAAACCAATCAGTGTGTCTGTAGTCATTACCTTTAAGAGGCAGCTGCACTCTGACTTATGTTCGTTCCTATTTTAAGAGCGCATAGGAAACTGACTGCGCGTCAGGCTGTGAAGATAAACCAGCAGCTTATATAAGAGTAATGTTATTTAATTCTTTATTCTGTTTATTGTTTGTGTAAAAACTGGGTTTGCAACACTGAATATTAACCAAGCAATCGATTATTTACACTGGAGGGGGACCCCCATTTACAGTTTAAAAGGGATTAAAAATATAAAAAAATAGAAATAAAAACTGACATTTACTATAGACGAATAAAATATATACATAAAAAAGGAAAAATAGGACATTTTAAAAAGATCAGGTCCTTACTTATTTTTATTTAACTGAACTGAGTTTTATATTATTCACGCTGAATTCAGCTCCGTGCTGCAAAAGCGAGAGAGAGAGAGAGAGAGAGAGAGGCGCAGCGCATTTTGCCTGATTTCTTTTTATTGATTATCCGTAAATATAGTGAGTTTATACCATTAATTTTAGTACACTTGATACCACCTTATTTATTAAAAGACTTTTTTTAAGAAAACAGAGGTAGGCTAATCCCGCACCGCGCGCGCTGCCACACCCGCTATGCGCGCCTGCGGTCTTTTTTGAGCGCTGGACCAGATTTTCGTTAATGAATTAATATATTTAATATTTTAATAAATTTGCCCTGGTGATAAAAAAACAACGGGGACAGCCCCAGAGGCCAGTGTGACAATGTGCTTTATTTTTCAGATATATAAAAAAAATAATAATAAAAGTAAATTTTTAGTTAAATAATAGCGAAGTGAAATAAAAAAAAATATGTTTAGTCGATTTGTCCATTATGTTTATTTTTTATTTCTAAAACTCCAGCATTTGAGTGAGAAAAAGCATCTGTTAAAATTCTCAATCAGCAAAATGCCTGTCTGTTGAAATTAAATTACAGTTATTAAGTCTGTCTACTGAACATAAATATAACTCCTTATAACAGATTTTTAAGTATATTTTATTTTTTAAGTTAATTGCTGAAGGCTCTGGTAAGGTTTTTTTTTCTGTGGTAAGGAAGTGATGGTATGGTTTTTTTTTGGGAGCGCAGGGCGCAGGGTGGTGTGATTCAGTTTTGGGTGTGCGCCAGTGACAGCTGAATTTCGACGTCCTTTCACAGGATCAATCGCGCAACGCGTTTTTTTCCGCCGCCAAGATAGAAACACGCCAGAAATTTACCTGAACACACGTCATTTCCAGACCACCAAGCCCATCAGCGTTAATATATTCCAGAAGTCCATTGCTATTTTAAGGACACGTGCGCAAGGAGTAAAAATAGACTGTTGACGGGGTGTACGATGGCAACGCGCCACGCTACACGCCTTGCGCGGGGTGTACGATTGGGCCCAGAGTTTTATGAGATGAGCAGCAGCTGTGTGTGTGTGTGTCACCAGATGGAAAAGGAGGCTGGAAGTAAATGCAAGCTCTTTATTTAATAAGACTTAAAACAAACCAAACACTACAAACCAAAACTCCAAACTTAAAAAAAGGTAATCAGATTAATCATAACAAAATTCTGTGATTAACTGTGATGAATCGCACTTGTTCTTCTTAAGACACTTAAGTTTTTTAAGTTTTTTTTATAGTGGATATTTAAATGTAAATAAAAGAATGAATTCAAGAAATGTAAAATGCAGTTATATTTATATTAGTGTGAAACTCGTGACAGCTGAATTTCGACGTCCTTTCACAGGATCAATCGCACAACGCGTTTTTCCGCCGCCAAGATAGAAACACGCCAGAAATTTACCTGAACACACGTCATTTCCAGACCACCAAGCCCATCAGCGTTAATATATTCCAGAAGTCCATTGCTATTTTAAGGACACGTGCGCAAGGAGTAAAAATAGACTGTTGACGGGGTGTACGATGGCAACGCGCCACGCTACACGCCTTGCGCGGGGTGTACGATTGGGCCCAGAGTTTTATGAGATGAGCAGCAGCTGTGTGTGTGTGTGTCACCAGATGGAAAAGGAGGCTGGAAGTAAATGCAAGCTCTTTATTTAATAAGACTTAAAACAAACCAAACACTACAAACCAAAACTCCAAACTTAAAAAAAGGTAATCAGATTAATCATAACAAAATTCTGTGATTAACTGTGATGAATCGCACTTGTTCTTCTTAAGACACTTAAGTTTTTTAAGTTTTTTTTATAGTGGATATTTAAATGTAAATAAAAGAATGAATTCAAGAAATGTAAAATGCAGTTATATTTATATTAGTGTTGTCAATTAAAATACTAGTATATACTTGTATGTTTGAGGGGAGATAAAGCCAACGTGGGGCGCTGGAATAAAGAATGCATAATAAATTGGATTTTCAGGTGAGGATTGGAATAAAGTGCACTAAATAGGCGGGGACTCTGGACATGAACCTGTCAATCATGTTTTGCATCAACCAATAAATCCTTGCTTTTAGCCGTCAGTCACATTTTGCTTTGACCAGTTGCAGAGTAGAATGACCTATCCATCATTTTTTGCGTCAGCCAATCTACATGCTGTTAAATTATTTAACGCCCAAATTTAGTGGTTAGTGTAGCTCATTGGATAACACCACTGCATGCCAGTGAGCTAGCACATCATGTGGGAGACTGGGGTTCAATTTTCCAATCTGGGTGACTATGCTGGGCTACACCAATAAGAGTCCATAGGCAAGACTCCTAACACTTCATTGGTCCACCTCTGTAACAGTAATAACCTTTTGTAAGTTGCTCTGGATTAGAGCATCAACTAAATGCCATAAATGTTTCGTAATGTATGTGTATCTGCAGCCTGGAGAACCAATGGGCATGGGGAGAAGGCCAATCATACAACACAGATCAACTGTCAATCATTTATTGCATTGGCCAATCAAAAGTTTGAAGTACCTGTTTGTCATTTTGTGCATCAGCCAATGTTTTAAAGGAATTTGGAAACAGGTGTTACATATTTTTTAATTAGAGAGAGAACACCATTAACTCGACCGGGTTTTAAATATATAAATATTATTTTAAAAGTCTTACTTATTATCATGACTCCTCATTGCAACTCAGCTTGCAAAAAAAACTCGCATTCCAACTTCACACATTTGATTGGCCAATGTAATAAATGATTGACGGTTTATCTCTGTTGCATGATGAACTGATGCACAATTTTTTTTTTCTTTTCAAATGTTGATCATATTTTATCCCCAATTTACAGCCAATACAGACCAATTACCCAACCCACTCATTGGGACTTTCTCTATCACTAGTGATGCCCCAACACAAGGAGGGTGAAGACTCCACCTCTTTTGGAACTGCTGCTGATGTACCATTGCTGAGGAAAGCTCAGAGGAAAGCGCAGCGACTTGGTTCTGACATATCAGCTCACAGATGCCTTGTGCTGATCGCCATCACCCTTTGGAGTGATGAGGGGAAAGAGCACCATCTAGCCACCCATATGAAGACAGCTGATGGCAAGCTGCATCAACGGGATTCGAACCGAAGCGATATCTCTATTATAGTGGCAACGTCTTACACTGTAAACCCATATGTTGTTTGAACTCAAATGATTTAAGTCTGTTTTACATAAAATGTAATATTTCTAAACAATACTCAACTATTTTGAGTTAGTTGAACATTTGTGGGAACATAAACATTTAAACTGAGATCTTTGAGTTGAACTGAGTTAATATAATAACTGAGTTTAGTCTGCTGCCATTAACAGCTTCTTTTCCATTGGCTCCTGTCACAATCTATTTGCATACTGGGTGTGTCCAACAGTTTCTGACTAACACTCACCATCAGTGTGTAGTGATTCCCCCTGAGCTACCTTACAAATAAATCAAGTTCCCCTTGTAATAAATTGATGTTTTAATTTATGCTAACTCCAGTTTTCATTCTCCATTACTTAAAAAAAATGAGCAAACCGGCTGCCTTAAAAAAGTAAACTCAACTTATCCGGTCTTAGTATAACAAAAATAAAAAATAAAAAAATAAAATCAAATTCTTCTTTAGTTGTAATAACTTGATGTTTTAAGTTATGCTAACTTAAGTTTTCATTATCGGTTTCCTCAGTTTTTTTAAGTAAACTCAACTTATCTGGGCTTACAGTGTAGTCTTGGTCTGCTGGACCACCCGGAGGCCCCCCTAATCAGATTCTTGCTTAGATTTTGCTTAGAGCTGCAGGGAAGTCCGGACCGGCTCTGGTCTCAATAGATTTGCGCTGTTCTTCATTGCAGTCATTGTGCGCAGTGTTTGCTACTACATTTATGCTACATTTCCACAAATTTTACTGCTTATTACCGTTAGCATTTCGTCAAGCCACAAGCTCTATAGAGCCCTCTCCTACAGCTGTTATGCTCTTGCGGAGTTGTTTCTGCAGTCATGCATGTTAATACAGATGCATTTACGGTCGTATTTACTCGGCGAGGTTGCCCCGGTTTCCGACTAATGGCCGTGTTCATTGCATTTCGGCGTGCATCTTTCTCGCTCCATTTTGCCCGACTTGTAGCAATTTGCACATTTCTTTCATGTAACGGCTGCTGTGTAATTTGACGTGCACGGCACAATTAATGAAGAAGTTATGCCGTTTCACTGAGGGGCTTAGAATTTACAGGCAGCTTATTCAAAGCACACCAGATCAGCTCATCTCCTCCACAGCCTATCAAAATCTCTCAAGTGTTTGAAGCCTTTTCTCGCTTCCTTCCTCTATGGCAGGCAGGAGCTGTTTCTAAACTGCCACTTCTTTGCAGATGGTTATGTGGCACAGCTCCTATCTGTATGCAGAGAGTTTCAAATTTTGTATTGAATAAATGTCTGCGATACTTGTGAATATTATATAATCGTATTACTGTGTGATTCAAAGGAGGTTCAAGGGATACGTGTTTATCTCACGCCCTTTAGCTAAAGCTGTGGGCAGCATCATGGATATGCAGTAGGCCTGACTGTACAGTTCGATGAAATTAAATCAGTATATTACCAAAAAATAATGTGTAAAATGAATGTGATTAATTCACATTAAGCACCCCCCCCCCCCCCCCACACACACACACACACACACACACACATGCTGGCAAGAAATGATCGTCCACCTAGAGGACTGCAGCAGACATAAAGGGCGCTGACCCAGGACAGAGTATAAAAGTACTGTATTTAGGAATGCTGTAGGACAGGGGTCACTAATAGGCGGACCGCGGTCCGGGTCCGGGTCCAGACGTTGTCCACTACTGAGAAGGATTTCATTCTGACCGTGTTCATTTAAAGCGGCGGAGCGTTTATTGTCTTTATGGTTTACGTGCTTTACAGCGCAGTAAACTCACAGACCAATCACATGTGCTGTAAAATCACCAAACGCTCTCCTCTACCAATCAGATCTGTGCAGATGCGAGAGCGCAGAGCCACACAGGCAAAGCAGGAGGCGAGAAGTGGGAGAACAAAGCGATGAAAAAGATGAGACTACAGATGGTGCGCACCAGAAAAAAACATTCAAATTCTACCTTTATAAAACATATTAGTACTAGTGTTACTTGGAGGAATTAAAGAGAAACAACCGAGACAAGAATGCAAAATATTCCACTTTACTCCACCTGTTCAGAAAAAAACTCCCTCGCTCGCAGACGCACTCTCTCTCTACTCCCAAAACAACCCTACCTCAGAACTAAGGCAACCCCAGAGGACAAAAAGCATTAGTAACTTCCCCCATCAGTTTTACCCACAACATAATAAAGTCTGATACAGTAATAATATTAAATCAAATAAAACTACTGTTTAAAAAAAAGCTGATATTTTGGCCAAGTTTAGCAAACATTTCTCCAAAAATTTTACAATTTATCAGTCATGTAATTATTATGACAGACAGGCCTAATCTAATATATCTAATATAAATAAAATCAAATAGAATAAATATAGCATTTTGAAACAAAGTGAACATACAGATTCACATTATTAGACTCGATATGTTAAATTATTGAGGGTGTTTCCATTTATTTTATGATAGGTTGATAATGTAATTATTGTGACAGGCTTATTTAAAACAATACATATTGTTGATATATACTAGTATTTGTAATTTGTTTTGTCTTTCAGTTGTTGATGACATAAAACACAGACAGAAGTACTATAGGCTTCTTCAGTATACAGTATATAATACTGAATCATAACGCAAGTTAAAAATGGCGACGGTCCGGACCTTGTCCTGGAAAAATTTTCTCTAACTGGACCGAACTGAGTTCTAATTAAATACTCCTGCTGTAGGAGAATGGAGATGGACAATTTGACGAAAGGCTATATATTATACTTTACCACAAGTCCATTTCACACAGATTTCTCCTTTAATATTCGTTTTATGTTCATCCAAAATGAACATTTCTAAATCAGACATCCCACTTCTCCTGTAATGCACTTGATTCTCACCCATTGATAGTGGGTCTCTGATGCCTGAACAATATCTGCAATATCCTAAAAAACAGGATAATTGTAATGTCAGACAGTACAGTTTGGGCACCTCTGATCATTTTCATGATTTTTCTTTATAAATCATTGGTTGTTCAGATCAGCAATTTCAGTCAAATATACAGTACAGGCCAAAAGTTTGGACACACCTTCTCTTTTTCAGTGCGTTTTCTTTATTTTCATGACTATTTACATTGTAGATTCTCACTGAAGGCATCAAAACTATGAATGAACACATGTGGAGTTTTATGTACTTAATAAAAAAAGGTGAAATAACTAAAAAAAACATGTTTTATCTTCTAGTTTCTTCAAAATAGCCCCCCTTTGCTCTGATTACTGCTTTGCACACGCTTGGCATCATTCTCTCAATGAGCTTCATTAAGAGGTGGTCACCTGAAATGAAAAGTTTTCCAACAGTCTTGAAGGAAGGAAGGAGTTCCCAGAGGTGTTTATTAGCACTTGTTGGCCCTTTGCCTTCTTCATTCTGTGCTCCAGCTCACCCCAAACCATCTGGATTGGGTTCAGGTCCGGTGACTGTGGAGGATCAGCACATGTTTTGTTAAGTACATAAAACTCCACATGTGTTCATTCATAGTTTTGATGCTTCAGTGAGAATCTACAATGTAAATAGTCAAAAAGAAAAAGAGAAGGTGTTTCCAAACGTTTGGCATGTACTGTATCATATAGCACAGGGGTGTGCAAACTTTTTTTGTTGGGGGCCAGAAGGAGAAATATATTTGAAGTCACGGGGCCACAGACTCTGTAATAAAACAAATAATGTAATATACCACTTTAAATAATACAATTTCCTGATTATTTCATTTACACACCATTTTACTTGATTTACTATCTTTATCTTTGACAGTGTTGTGTAAACTAAGATTTTTCAAATTGATGTTTAATTTCATGATGTCTCTTAATATTAAACTCCTTAATTACGGCAACTTTTAATTTTTTTGCGCTAAAAATGCGCACTCTCTCCGCTTTTAGACTCTTTGACCCGTTTTTCTGCGCTAGAAATGCGCACTCTCTCCTCTTCTAGACTCCTTTGGCCCGTTTTTCTGCACAAGAAATGCACACTCTCTCCACTTTTAGACTCTTTGGCCCATTTATCTGCGCTAAAAATGCGCACTCTCTCCGCTTTTAGACTCTTTGACCCGTTTTTCTGCGCTAGAAATGCACACTCTCTCTCTGCTTTTAGACTATTTGGCTCGTTTTTCTGCGCTAGAAATGCGCTCTCTCTCGGCTTTTAGACTCTTTGGCCCGTTTATCTGCGCTAAAAATGCGCACTCTCTCCGCTTTTAGACTCTTTGCCCCGTTTTTCTGCGCTAGAAATGCGCACTCTCTCCGCTTTTAGACTCTTTGTCTCGTTTTTCTGCACTAGAAATGCGCACTCTCTCCGCTTCTAGACTCTTTTGCCCCGTTTTTCTGCGCAAGAAATGCACTCTCTCTCCACTTTTAGACTCTTTGCCCCGTTTTTCTGCGCTAGAAATGCGCACTCTCTCCGCTTTTAGACTCTGTCTCGTTTTTCTGCGCTAGAAATGCGCACTCTCTCCGCTTCTAGACTCTTTTGCCCCGTTTTTCTGCACAAGAAATGCGCACTCTCTCCGCTTTTAGACTCTTTGACCCGTTTTTCTGCGCTAGAAATGCACACTCTCTCTCTGCTTTTAGACTATTTGGCTCGTTTTTCTGCGCTAGAAATGCGCTCTCTCTCGGCTTTTAGACTCTTTGCCCCGTTTTTCTGCACAAGAAATGCACTCTCTCTCCGCTTTTAGACTCTTTGGCCCGTTTATCTGCGCTAAAAATGCGCACTCTCTCCGCTTTTAGACTCTTTGCCCCGTTTTTCTGCGCTAGAAATGCACACTCTCTCTCTGCTTTTAGACTATTTGGCTCGTTTTTCTGCGCTAGAAATGCGCTCTCTCTCGGCTTTTAGACTCTTTGCCCCGTTTTTCTGCGCTAGAAATGCACACTCTCTCTCTGCTTTTAGACTCTTTGGCTCGTTTTTCTGCGCTAGAAATGCGCACTCTCTCCGCTTTTAGACTCTTTGGCCCGTTTCTGACGCGTTCAAACTTTGAATCTCACATTATAAAAACCTGCTAAAAACAGCGTGCCAACTTTTATTTATTTTATTTATTTCTAAAATACCTCGCGGGCCGCTCCATAAAAGGAAACTGGACACCCCTGATATAGCAGATGAACATAGTGATATCTGAGAAGTAAAATGATGTTTATATCATTTACAGAAAGTGTGTAAAATAATTATTTTAACAAAAATCTAAACAACTATGCTTGCATGTATTGATTTAAAAGCCCCTCTTACTGAAGCTAAAAATGGGTAAAAATGAAAAATCCAATCAAAATAATGGCATGAAACGCACTACCAGCGCAGTAGACATACGGACAGACAGAATCTTAGCATAATCACAGCCCCAGATGGGCAGATGACTGTGCGTTTGGGCGAGGGCACAGAGGAATATAGTCAAGTCCAGGAACCACACGGTGGAGAATTCATGCGCACCACTGCAGCTGGCCACCAGCTTTTTCACTTCTCAGCAGATGGGCTGCGGGTTCTGCAGCTGATCCGCAAACAGATTTTCACACAACACTGGGCCTAAACACAGAGAGAGACCGAAAGAGAGAGAGAGAAAGAGAGAGAGGCCAGTGCGCCCTGGGTCCGTAATTAATGAGTGTGTTCACGGCTCCCCTGTTCAGGACTGATCAGAATATTGAACGTTTGCTGATGTGGAAAAAATGTATTGCTGCTCACAGCGCGGGCCGGAGCGGCAGGGTTTTTACACACTACGTCTTCATTTGTCGACTCGGCGGGGGCATAAAATTGTATTTTACTTCTGTCACAGACTGGGATATTGGCCTCACTTTTTATGGCCTAATCATTACTTCCAAGGGTGCAGGGGAGTGAGCACACTGACGTTTACTCGTGAATGATGCTCGACACAACAGGAAGAAGGGCTTCCAGGAGTTAAACGATCAGCAACCTCATCCCAACCCTGGCTGAAGCTTAATGAAACCGCAGAGGCATGTAGTCTTGAGTGCCCGCTGTCAGGGCGTTCTCCTCAGGTCTTCTTGACCCCTCTGGGAAAGAGCAAGGCTGGGAGTTGCCTTTAAATCAAGCTCTGCGTTCCTGTTTATGATTAGGCTTCTGCTGAGTCTCAACTTTTTCATTTTTGAGGACACAATAAAATACAATCTACCAGAAATGATAACAAGTAAAAAAGAATATAAGTCCAAGTCAAGCCAAGTCATGAGACTTTAGGTTAAAGTCCAGGGGCCTCATGTACAAACACTTGCATGGGCTAAACGCTCAGAGCTGAAAAGTTCCGTACGCTAGGGCTGGGCGATATGGAAAAAATCGTATCACAATATAGTTTTCCATATCAGCCGATATCGATATATATCACAATATAGATCAAATCACTTTCTGTTACACTTAAAGGTTTCTTTTTACTCATAAGTAACAGAATAAATGAGTTATGGCCAAAATCACTAGCAGCTCAGAGCCTTTTGAACAGACACTAGGATGTTCACATCTTGCCGGGTGGGTAAAAGGTGCTCAGACAGCTTTTAAATTAATTTTAAAAAGTCATTATACATCCACACAGGTCCGGAAACCCCCCCCCCCCCCACATGTTTGGCCCTTAAAACAAGTACAAGCAGACAAATATATAAACTAAATAAAAAGCAGACCCTTTACATTATTTGTCTGTTTAATTTAAATTGCAATTAATACAATTCTAAAATAATACAATTCTATTTAATCAAATGATTATTCCCCTCCCTGAATGCAGGCAACTACATAAAGCAAAATACAAGAGTATATCAGTGTTCGTTTTGACAGGTGATTTTGATACAGTTTAGTCTTAGTCTTTTAACTAAAATGTATAATAGTTTTAGTTATATTTTAGTTTATCAGATATTATAAGTTTTAGTCACGTTTTAGTCTAATAAATTTTGGCATGTGAAAAGTATATATTACATATGTTTTACTGTTTTTGTACTTTATATTTGTTGTTATTTTGAGATTATTTACTGCTAATGTTTATTAAAAGTTTTGTTGCAAATATTTTAAAGCAAGTAACCTGTAATGGAGGTGGGAGGAATAAAGTCAAGTTTCTGAAGTGATCCACTTCTACTGAAGTACAGATTTATTCTAACATTACTGACTTTCAGTAGCCCTGTTCAAATACAGCTACACAGATTATATAATCTTCTGTATTTAATAAAATATCCAGCACAACAGACTCTCTACCTGTTAAAAACTAAAAACACAAAGACAGAGGATAAAACATCACACATGCCATGTCTCTTCCCTCAATTACACAGAGTATAATGTTAATACAAATAATAATAATAATAATAATAATAATAATAATAATATGATAGAGTATAATATGCCCATCAAAAAAGTGTCACAAGTAATGTTTGGTCAGTGTGTTTTCTTTATTTTCATGACTATTTACATTGTAGATTCTCACTGAAGCATCAAAACTATGAATGAACACACGTGGAGTTTTATGTAACGAAATAACAAAAAAAAAACATGTTTTATATTCTAGTTTCTTCAAAATAGCCCCCCTTTGCTCTGATTACTGCTTTACACACTCTTGGCATCATTCTCTCAATGAGCTTCAAGAGGTGGCCACCTGAAATTGTTTTCCAACAGTCTTGAAGGAAGGAGTTCCCAGAGGTGTTTATTAGCACTTGTTGCCCCTTTGCCTTCTTCACTCGGTGCTCCAGCTCACCCCAAACCATCTGGATTGGGTTCAGGTAGAGTATATATATAATATGATAGAGTATAATATGCCCATCAAAAAAGAGTCGCAAGTAATGTTAAGTAATGCTAATTTAATAATTACGCGTGTTTTAAATTCTTTATTCCAAGATGAACAATAAATGCTTTCATTTAAATGCTTTAAATAAGCTGCTTACCGAGAAGCCACCCATCACGCACTCCCGACCATGCTCTTGAAAATCTGAAACGGTTTATAAGTCAGTCATCATCATCATGGGCCAAAAAACATAATGGTCACAGAAAGTGCGCTCTGGACGAATTCGGCCATTAGCAATATTTTCCAATAATGCCAAAGCTGCCATCTCCAACAACTCCAGCGCAACATTTTATGCATGTTTATATAATCTAGGCTAACGATTATTTTAGTAAGCCAGTGTAATTGCCTGATTAATTTACTGTTTAATTGTCTGATAAATTTACTTTATTTTAGCCAATAATGGCTTATTACTACAATGTGTGCGTAATGGATATCTTAATAGTTGTAATTTCAATGCATCGCCTCTAAGTGTACTTTAAGTCACATTTAGTACATCTGACCATGAGCGTGAAATCTGGCGTCCGCACCTTTAGTACATGAGGCCCCTGGTTAAGTCTCAAGTCTTTAAGCTAGAGTCCAAGTCAAGTCTCACGTCTTTAGGGTTCAGTCCCTGGGTCACCAAACGTCCGTATTTCCTGGGACATGTCCGTATTTCACGTCTTGTTCCGGGCGTGCCGGGTTTTTTTCAAAAAGTGAGGAAATGTCCTGGTTTTTAAATTACCTTCATTGGACCATTAAATTTACAGGCACTAGGGCACTGAGCACGGTGCTGCGTGTGACATAATCTCTGAGTCGCGTCAGTGAGAGCAGCCCTGTTCTTAATCAGAATGTAGACAGTGTACTTCCGACTACCGAAAAAACTAACGAGTGTTATTATAGACTTTTGACGACTCTGAGATGAACACACGCTCTCTTCAGCCGCGCTGCAGAGGCTGCTGCTATGAGCCCCGCCCACAACACTAACAGTCAGAGCTTACCCACCGCTCCACCAACACTGTGCCCACAGCCACCGCTGACTGACCCCGCCCCGTATTTACAGATCAGGATGTAAATATAACTGTCTTCAGTGTGACACGAAAAAATTATTGAATTTAACTCACACAGCCTCAGTCAGTCTCTCACCACATTCACCACGTAGCCTCGTCACTCACCTCCTCCACAGTGTCTGCCTCTTTGTAAAAAGCTAAATATCTATTGAACCATTAATCAATTTGTCTATGATAGCTTTAGAAATGAAGAAAACGTAAAAACAAACAAAAACCCTAAAACAAAAACGCAAATTAACACTTCTGGCTAACTGCTGCTCTTATAATAACATTTAAGAACAAGGCAAAAAAACTCCTTTATGTAATTCACGTAAAAATGAAGTTATTGTAAAAAAGTGACGGCCTATTTAAAAAGCAACAGATGTTCACTTGTAACATTTCTAACATATTTAGGATGTTTTTTACACACTTTTTTCACTCCCACAACCTTAATCAGCTTAACAGCTTCAAAAACATGCATTATGCAAATTAGGTGTTGACGTCATTTAGCGACACCACCCAGGTGTCCTGGTTTACCCAAGTGAAAATATGGTCACCCTATTCAGTCCAAATCAAGTCACAATACTTTAGTTACAACTCAACTTCACCCCAATCCTCGCTGAAGCTTAATGAAACTGCAGAGGCATGTAATCTTAAGGGCCTCTTCTCAAGACCAACAGTAGAATCCTTAAATCAAGCTCTGCATTCCTGTTCATGTTTAGGCTTTCCACTGAGCTAGTTTATTTTTGATATTGTTTCCCATCATGCTCCTGGTAGAAATGTACAAGAAAGAAAACTGACGAACAGTAGAACTTAAACAGAAGCAGCTTAATTTAAAAGCAGTAGTTTGTTAAGAAAAAGAAGGGCAAAAATTAAAACGATGCCGCAGAATGTGGACAAGACCCAGAGGTGGAAAAAGTACTGAAAAATTGTAATTAAGTAAAAGTACCTTTACTTTGCTAAAATTCTTCTCTAGTAAAAGTAAAAGTACCCATCTAAAAATCTACTCGAGTAAAAGTAAAAAGTACTCAATTTAAAATGTACTTTCAGTAAAACTTACATAGTTACTTTTAATTATTTGATGTAAAAAAAAGTACAAAAAATCATAAATTAAATTTTTTAATGAACTATTATTCCACATAATAATTTGGACCTTTAAGGCAGTATTTGTTCAGACCACCCCATAAAACATTTTTCAGAACAAGTGGTATAGGTTTCTATGATAATTTTTCTTTATTATTAAAAAGTTATGGTCATATATGTGACTATAAACTGTAATTTTATAGTTTTACAGTACATTATTATTTTTTAACTTGCCATTGCTCTGCTTTAACTGCTATTTACATGTTTTTTTTTTACATTTAAGCAGATTGTTTAATGATAAACTACTTACACCACACACTTTCACAGGTTTTTTATTCAGACAATTGTTTTTTTCCGCACAGCATTTAATTTTTTACTCAGTAATGGGGAGTTTTCCAATGTAGCGAAGTAAATTACTAAATTACTTGTGTCAAAATGTACCTAAAGTAAAAAAGTAAAATGACCTGTTTTAAAAACTACTTTAAAAACTACAAATTACTCATAAAATCTACTCAATTACAGTAACTTGAGTAAATGTGATTCATTACTTTCCACCTCTGACAGGACCCCGGTTTAAATGATCAGGGACATCTGCTTCATGTTTGGTGCTGGATGTTCTCATCTACAGTATTGATTATTTTCTTGATTATGTCCACTTTACAACTTGCATGAGCTCGTTTTAATGAACCATCGAGACATTGCACGTAGCATGACTCACATTAAGAGTTCACATTCATGGTGAAATTGCTTAAAAAGTCATTTGGTGTCAGACCAACCTAACTCAACCTAAAGTGCCCATTTTTTGCAATCTACTGACTGAAGTTCATCTAATTACACAGATTGTTATTTCTAGAATTGAATTCTATTTTCTTGACAAATAGATTTTAGGCTCATCTCCTTATCTTCTCAACCATAACTCTGAAATCGAAAAGTCCACAAAGCTGATTTGCCCAATGTATATTTACTCTAAATATAATTGATTCACTAAATTAAGGTTCAATATTTACTTTGCAGGACGTTGATTATAGAAACACAATCAGGCGGTGGTAGTGTGAACACGCTTTGAACCTGAGACAAAGCCTCAAACAATGCAGAATTAATGTAATTGCCTTGGCTCGTGTTTGGAAACTGTATTAATAGCCAAATGAACTGCTATCAGCCGCTTAAAGCCAGAGGAAAGCAGAAAGGGGAGGATGATTCTCTGCCTCTGTTGGGGGGACGGAATTGATGTCTCAGAAGAATTAAGCTGCACAGCAGGATCTTCCAGATTTGTAATTGGGCTCAGTCTCCGGCTCACGTTATTGAGGCTTCCGTCATTTACATAGGACACAAACAGTCATTCTAAGTAACCACTGTCATTTCCAGGAGTTCATGTGCTCAATCAAAGGTCATTGAAACCAGTTAGCAAACAAAAGGTGACCTCAAATATCTTAAGATGCTGCAGAGAGAGCAACGTATAAAGACAGAGCATCTCTGAGCCAACTGACTAAATAAATGAGGAGCTGGGATCTCGATCAGCATCACTAGATGAAGGGTTTGGTGGTCTGCCAATGAGAATCAAACGAGACGAGGAACATCTCCACCCTACCCCAGTTTCATGGTTGACGTCGTAAACTCATCAAAAGTTCTGAAAGTCAAAGTGAGGTGCATATCAGCGTGTAGAGCTGCTTTTGAACTCTGTACACTACTCCATTTTCATTTTTAGCCATTTAGGCTTTTCAGGTCCAATAACTCAATAACTGAAATGGTAAAAAAAAAATTACTTTTTTTTCCCCTACATTGTAAATGAATACTGAAGTGATCCAGACTATGAAGGAACACATAAGAAATCATATAGTAACTTAAAAGAGTTAAACCAACCAAAATACTCTGTGAATCATTTAGATGCTCTTATCTGGGGAGCTGTTAACTTGTGGTTCCTAAAGCTGGTAACTCTGATGACTCTTATTCTGTGCAATAGAGGAAACTCTTGCTCTTCCTTTCCTGGAGCAGTCCTGATAAGAGCCAGTTTCATCATAACATTTTTAATGGTCTTTGCGACTGCACTTAAGGATACTTTCAGTTCTTTTCACTTAAGTTCTTTCATTTTTTCAGATTGGCTGACCTTCATTTCTTAAAGTATTCATTTCTTTACTTAGTTGAGTAGTTCTCGCCATAATCTGGATTAGAACATTACTCAAATATTCCCTATTCACTGTATACCTGTAATTCTACCTCTTCACTACTTTACAACTGATGCTCTCAAACACATTAAGAGACAAGAAATTCAAGTAATTAACTCTTGATGAGTTCAGCACAGCTGTTAACTGAAAGCCTGAATTTCCGCTCACTCTACCTTATAAAACTGACTGAGAAAATCCAGTCAAGATGTGCAAAACTGTCATCTAAGCAAGAAGTGCTACTTTGAAAAATTCTCAATTTTCATTGCTACTCCTCGTAATCTAAATTTCAGCTGCAATGAAAAACATCTAACTCTCTAATTTCAGATTTTCTTGTAATTAAAGTCTATATCTATGACTATATCTTTAGACTACCGAGTACATCTAAAAGTGAGTAAAGATTAATGAAAAAACTTGACCTGGAATTCAGTTTTTTTTTATCTATATCTAATGGAAATAAATAGGTTTCAAACCTAATTTTCCTAGTTTTTTATGTTTTTTAGGCTCAAACTATCAGAAAACCACTGACCCTTTGTCTGTAGTAAAGCAATACTGGAACAGATGCTGTTACTACACTTTACTACACTTTCAGTACTGTTTTTCTACACTTTTAAAAGACTCCTAGAATGTCTGGCTGGCCCACATGGCAACAGCGCCCATAGCTCAGTTTGACACTGGACTGAGTCTCAGTTTCAGCGGTGAAGAGAAGAATTAGAGGTCTGATACATGAAGTGATGAGCAGTAATAAAGTAATTGATAAGATAATAAAATATAAAAACACTGTGTCTGGGTCATACAGCACTGCTACTAAACCATAAGGGGGTGCTAAAACTGTTGACCGTTAGTGTAGCTAACAAGGCTGAGATGGTTGTGCCCCATACACATGATGCAACAGTGGTGATCTTGGTTTTCTAACATCTTTTCTTTCTGAGCCCTGGACACATAGTCGATACACCCTGACCTTTTTGCTGGAGTCTCAGGGTTACTTCAATATTTCTCCTCTCAGATCACTGGGGATTAACTTCTTTTATCCTCTCCCCGCACCCAGACCATTCCAACCTCGGGTCACCTTTCCCTTCTACCATTTGCTCTGCTCATAGGGGTGTGTGGCTTCTAAAACCCAAAAGGAGGTCAGTGATATGATAGATCTGTGGTCAGTTCCTAGGGAAATGTTATTCCTTAAAAATAATAGTAAAAGTAATGTGTTTTTTCACTTGGGATAAAGGGACTGTTTTGTTTTTTCACTCTAAGGAGATGGATTAGTTTGTTTAGTCCATTGGATCCTTTTGTTTTGGGTTCGACTTTTGGAGATGCTGCACACATTACACAGGCAGAATTATGGAAGAAGAGGCAACTAGCTGGGCCAGCCTGTAGTCTATATTCGTCCAAAATAGTGAATGTGTTAATGTGATAATTTGGAATTAAAAAATTGCACTTGGGATATTGGGGCTATTGAGTTTGTTTAGTCCATTGGTTCTATTGGTTTTGTTTTTGACTTTTGGAGAATCCAAAAGCATGTTTGTTTGTTTGAATTTGTTTAGTCTGTTGGTTCCATTGGTTTTTGGCTCTACTTTTGGAGAACCCATGTTTCTGAAGGCATGCTACTTTCAACATGACATTTTACTAGGGATGCATGGATAAATTTGAAATGAAAAATTGGGATATTGGGACTATTTTGTTTCTTTACTCTGTAGAAGCTGATGAGTTTGATTAGTCCATTGGTTCCATTGGTTTTTAGCTCGACTTTTGGAGAATCCATGACACTTTTTTATGACTATTATATGACTTTTATTATAACTATTTTGTTTCTTTACACTGTGAGGGCTGATGAATTTGTTTGGCTCTAGTTTTGGAGAACCCATGTTTCTGAAGGTATGCTTCTTTCAAGATTACATTATTTCAATGTAGATGCAAGATGATGCAAAAACCACATGCTCCACACATTACAAAGGCATTGCTGTAGAAGAAGAGTGAATTAGCCTGGCCTAATTGAAGATTAGAATGTGTGGAGAATTTTGAAATAAAAAATGCACTCGGGAAAAAGAGACTATTGAGTTTTTTTACTCTGTGGGAGCTGTTGAGTTTGTTTAGCCCACTTGTTCCACTTGCTTTTGGCTCGACTTTTGTAGAACCTCAAAGTTACATAATTACCAAGGATATCCATGCATTTTTCAGCAAGACAATGCAAAACCACATGCTGCACACATTACAAAGGCATGATTATGGAAGAAGAGGGAACTAGCCTGGCCTGCCTGTAGTCTATATTAGTCTCAAAGAGTGAAAGTGTGGAGAATTTTGAAATGAAATATTGCACTTGGGATAAAGAGACTATTTAGTTTTTTTTACTCTGAGGGAATGAATTACTTTGTTTAATCGTTTGGTTGCATTGGTTTTTAGCTCAACTTTTAGAGAACCCATGTTTCTTATGGTATAACACTTGGGATATTGGGACTATTTTGTGTTTTACTCTGTGGGGGCTGATGAGTTTGTTTAGTGTGTTGGTTCCATTGGTTTTTAGCTTGAATTTTGGAAAACCCATATTTCTTAAGGCATGACACTTGGGATACTGGGACTATTTTGTTTTTTTACTCTGTGGGGGCTGATGAATTAATTTAGTCCATTAGTTTCATTGTTTTTTGGCTCTACTTTTCCTTAAGGTTACATAACTACCAAGGATGTCCATGACTTTTTCAACAAGACAATGCAAAACCACATGCTGCACACATTAGAAAGGCATGATTATGGAAGAAGAGAGAACTAGCCTGGCCTTCCTGTAGTCTACATTTGTCTTAAATAGTGAATGTGTGGAGCATTTTGAAATTTAAAAATGCACTTGTGATATTGTGACTATTTTGGGTTTTGTTTGTTCTGTGGGGGCTGATGAGTTTGTTTAGTTTATTGGTTTAGTTGATTTTTGGCTCAACTTTTTGAGAACCCATATTCTGAAGGTAGGCTACTTTCAAGATGACATAATTTCCAGAGATGCCCATTCATTTTTCAACAATACAATGCAAAACCAAATGCTGCACACAATAGAAAGGCATGGTCGTGGGAGAAGAAGGCACTGGTGTGCCTAAAGTCTATATTTGTCCCAAATAGTGAATGTGTGGAGAATTTTGAGATTAAATATGCGACAATGGAAACCCTGTTCTGCACAGATTTGCACCAAGACAATGGGATAATGAGACAATTTATTTTACAATGTAGGGCTGATGAGTTTGCTTAGTCCATTTGTTCCATTTGTTTTTGGCTCTACTTTTGGAGAGCTCATGTTTGGAATGGTTTTGTTGATCCTGTCCCAATACAACCTAAAAAAATGCATGGATAGAACTGGGACTGGGAACCATTCACCTGTTTGTTGTACTGGAACAACACCTCAATTTTTGGGGAATCCTTTTTCATTTGGTTAGTTGCACAGCCACAAATAAGAACAACTTTGGGACAGTACACAAAATGGCAATGAAAAACGTATGTTACTTTGACTTTTAGTTTATAGCAGACAATATGAACACTCAAGACTAGTACCATGTTGAAAAAAAAAAAGAATTATTTAATTTTGAAACAGGTTATTGTAATTATGATTTTGTACCAAAGCAGACAGAAAACAACTGACCCTTTGTCTGTAGTAATGTATTGCTGGAACAGATTGTGTTAGTGCTCTCTCTACTGCAGCATTTACACATTGCATTCACACTTTTACTATAATAACTAGAAACAGACACAGAAACACAGATAAATCTGTAACTATTACAGAGTAAGTACCATATTTTTTGCACTATAAAGCACAATTAAAATCCTTTAATTTTTCCAAAAATTGTCAGTACATCTTATAACCGAGTGCACTTTATGTATGAAGTATTCCAGTCAGGTTTTAAGGAGCAGTAAAGCCACTCTCCTGTTTCAGTTTAGTTCTCCAGCAGTGGTAGCATTAGCCGCTAAGCACTAGCTCTTTCACTATTCAGAGTTCCCTGGCTAGCACTACTGGAGAAGCATTAGCATTAGCTGCTTACCACGCTAAGCGCTAGCCTTTTCGCCATTCAGAGGTGAGTATTATCAGCCTGTAGCCTGCTGCTAACCCTGGCTAGCACTGCTGGAGAAGCATTATCATTAGCATTAGAAATAAATTGCAATAATGGAAAAATAGTGTTATGGTAGTGTGTGTTCTGCACTGAGTGGGGTTGTTTTTTTTAGACTATTATAGCTATAACAGCTATAATATATGGGAGAAAATAGCTGTCAAGTAGAAAAGTTATACATTTAAGAAACTCTACTTTATTGTGTAAACAGCAAAAGGGCTCATGAATATATTTATGCCAATGAGGGTAGTTGTCTGAAAGTCAGTGTGTTCTGGTAAATTTCTGCGTATTGTTATCTTGGCAGTGGAAAACACAGGTGCACCACTGACTGAATACAACCTAGGCAGACATCAACAGTCAGACGTTCATTGCTATCTTGGCAGTGAATTGTCAACACAGGTGCATCCCCAACACACTTACACCACCGCTTATTAAACACACGTCAGGGTAGCTGCGCCTTTAGAATAGCAATCCGCCAAAGTCAGAGTGTTTAGCACTTAAGTACAGTAGTAAAGTAGTTCTAGTTCCTTACTAAACATCTCTGGGTGTATCTGATAAACTGGCTACTCTGTTATATATATATAAATATATATATATAAAAAAAGAAACACGTTCTCCATATGCTGTAAATCTTTACTGAGTGAAACTTTACGAATCAACAAAGCATAGCCATGCACAGGTCAGCAATTTACGAGTGTTGCGTGTGTTAAGTGTGTGATCATCCAGTGCTATTTCTTATAAGCATGTAACTGTGCGGTCTCAAGGTCAAAGTGCAATCAATGTCACAGCACACATACAAAGCTAGAAGCGAAACAAAATGAAAATAAAGCCTCGCCGCCGTCGTCGTCGTCGCCATGGGGCTTTAATTGCGTTCCTGCTGAAAATATCAATGTTCAATTTTCTAGGCTGTCAGTTAGAGAGTTATACATTTAAAAAAAAAAAATCTTTCTACTTTTTTGTCATTAAAACACTGTCACTCCAAGTGACTGGCCGAGACTGTCCCCGGAGCCCAGAGCTACGGCTGATACAGATAGAAAAATGGAGGCCAGGGATGTGAGAGGGAGCGGCGAATCAATAGGATTTAAGGCCGATTCAGGTTCCACACAAAGCGTAAGACTCCAGGTAATCGTAGACAAACAGACAGTGTGTGTGTACTGTGACTCCAGTTCTATAGGAGTCTATGTTACTGCACTCCACAGTGTCCTTCTGTGATTCATTTAGATCATATCATTATTCAATTCAAGCACAAATCAGCTGAATCTGAAATGGTTTGGTTTGGTTTGGTGTCTGAAAGCTACCACTGTAAGTTTCCTTGACATTACAGCTCAACACTCTATAGAAACACAGATAAGCTGAATGCTGAGGCAGTTTCAGTTATTAAACTTGCACTAGCTCAGCCACTCAGACTCACATGTTTTTCAGCTCAACTTTTAGAGAACCAATGTTTCTTACGGTATAACACTTGGGATATTGGAACTATTTTGTTTTTTACTCTGTGGGGGCTGATGAGTTTGTTTAGTCCATTGGTTCTATTGGTTTTTGGCTCAAATTTTGGAAAACCCATGTTTCTTAAGGCATGACACTTGGGATATTGGAACTATTTTGTTACTTTACTCTATGGGGGCTGATGAATTTGTTTAGTCCATTAGTTTCATTGGTTTTTGGCTTTACTTTTGGAAAACCCATGTTCTGAAGGCAAGCTACCTTAAGGTTACATAATTTCCAGGGATGTCCATGCCTTTTTCAACAAGACAATGCAAAACCACCTGGAACTAGCCTGGCCTTCCTGTAAACTTGCACTAGCTCAGCTACTCACACTCACATGTGCTCTCTGCATTAAACTTCAACTCTGAAGAGTTCGCTGCTAAAAGATCCCATAATTAATGGAGCATTTTACTGTTCTCAGACCCTCTGTGGACTTTCAGCGTTCTCAGCCAGCTCAGATTCCACCTGCTTTCTCTGCTTTCTATTGTAGCAACTGTGTAACTCAGGTTAAACATGCTTAACTGGACACTGAAAAAATATTCCATTTAAATGGTTAATAAATGGTAACATTTGTTTGGAGTTGTGTTGCTATACAGTATAATGATGATGTACAGTGATGTGAAAAAGTATTTACTCCTTACAGATTTTTTGTGTTTTTGCATTTTTGTCATACTTCCATTTTTTAGATTATCAAACAAACTTTAATATCAAACAAATATAACCTGAGTAAATGTAAAAAAAACACTTTTAAATGACAATTTCATTTATTAAAGGAACAAAACCTATCCAAACCAATCTGCCCCCCCCCCCCCATAAATTAACTGTGATTAATCACACTTTTTGAAAAAAAAAAAAAAAAGGTGAGTTAAATTTCACTACTAACCACAACCAGGCCTGATTACTGCCAGACCTGTAGAATCAAGAATCACTTAAATAGAACCTGTCTGACAACATGAAGCAGATAAAAGATCTCAAAAAACAACACATTATCATGCCCCAATTTAAAGAAATTCAAAAACAGTTGAGAAAACCAATTAATTGATCATCTATCAGTCTGAAAAAGGTTACAAAGTCATTTCTAAAGTTTTGGGACTCCAGCTGACCACAGTGATTCACAATTATTCACTAATGGAGAAAAATGGAACACTGGTGAATCTTCCCAGGAGTGACAGGCTGAATGAAATGAATCCAAAAGGGCATGGAGAACTCATCCAGGAGGTCACAAAACAACCAAGAACAACAATTAAAGCGCTACAGGTCTCACTTGCCTCAGTTAAGGTCAGTGTTAATGATTCAAAAATAAGATAGAGATGTGGTAAAAAGGGTCTCCATGAGAGAGTTCCAAGATAAAAAACACTAAACCCAAAAGAACACAGCAGCCCATCTCACATTTACCAAAAAAACATCTTGATGATTGGGTAAATTTTTTTAGACTGATGTGTCAAAAGTGAAACCTTTTTTTACATTGGCGTGCGTCCCGTTATATCTGGCATAAAACTAACACATAATTTCAGAAAAAAGAACACCATACTGAACATAAAAATATGGTGGTGGTAGTGTGAGGGCCTGGAAAACTTGCTGTAATAGAATAGTGGAACCAGGAATTCTGCTGTTTAGCAGACAATCCTGAAGGAGAATATCCAGCTATCTGTTTGTGACCTCAAGCTCAGGCGTACTTGGGTTCTGCAGCAGGACAATGATCCAAAACACACAAACAAGTCCACCTGGTGTTTGTTTCCGGGGGTTACTCCCTTCAGTCTCCTCTTTAGCAGGTAAAAAATGTATGCTATATAGGGTTTAAGTTAAAAGGAGGTCTAAATACCTTTCACTTCTTTCCTCTAATGAATACCTTTATAGTTTTGCATTTCTTGAAATTGACAGACAAAATGTTTCTGTAGACGTCTGAGCTCACAGTACTGCTGTCATCAAACATGACATCATCAATAGAGGGGAGATTAATAAGCCCATGCCAAAAAAAGCCATGCAAGATTAAGCTATGACATTATCTCCAGTGTGTTCACAGATGACCTTCTATGTTTGGGATTATAAGCAGATTCTTTCACACACACATTACTGCTGCAGTGGTTGTTGGGCTCTGAAACTGACTACATACTCATAATATATAAACAAGAGATAATAGATATATGATAATGATAAAATGCATATTTAAACTTTTAGTTTCTAAACACCATCAGAAAGCTTGTGAGTGTTTTAGATTAGTTTTTTTAATAGTTTATCTTTTTCTTATTTTAATTCTTAATTTATTTCATTTATTTTTATTTATTTATTACTATTTTATATTTTTTTATTCTAATGTTTTGTATTTACATTCTTATGTTCTTAGTTCTATTATTAATGTTATCATTTCTTATCATTCTTAACATTTTACCTTACTTTTACTATTATCTTTTTATTTATTTTATATTTTATAAAATCTTTACTTTTTATGTGTAAGATTGTTTGTTTTTTTTATGGTATTTTAGAATTTCCTGTTTTACATATATATTTTATTCATATATATTAAATGTTTATTTCAAATTAGTACGTATTAAGTGTTTTCAATCGCTTTTATACTGTATATCGTCGCTGTCCTATTAAAAACACTTATCTCCATTTTTGTTGATCTTAAGTTTACTACATAATTTGAACAGAGGAACTGTCGCTTACTCTGTACCAACATTTCTTCATGAATGGACCAATAGAAACACTTCAAAATGACCTGAAGTAAACTCTTTTTCCATTGACTTCCATTGAGAGTTTACAAGGTTTTTTCTCTCTCCTGTAAATTTGCTGTTTTGGAGATAAGTGTTTTTGATTCGACAGCGACGACATGCTCGGCAACATTATAAATGAAGGTCACCCTCAATGTTTTTTTTTTTTTTTTCCCAAGTGAAAATAAAGGTTGATTGATTCATTGATTGTCATTATTGATTGATTATGGGACCACTCTTTTCTTTTTTTTATGTTGTCAAGAGTTCAAGGACCCTGGGTTGGTAAATCAAACAATCAATAGATAAATAAAATAAATAAATAAATGAATAAATCCGCTTAAATATTTTTCCCTTTGGGGACAGAACCTTGATTTTCCAGTTCCTGGACCACTAATAACATGCAGAATGATGTCCTTTCAACAGGAATCAAGAAGAAATGTGTTTAAACACTGATGATCTTTCATGCGCTGCGGGATGTTGTTATCACTCAGGGTTTCGGGATAAATGGGTACAAATATCATCTGCTAGATTAGAGGCTTTAATATCCACATTAACATTTCATCAGATCCTATCACAGAGCAGTTAAAGCTCCAGTCAAAGAGCAGTGCATGTTTTTCATGTACTACTCTAATTTTTGTGATGTGCCTTTTTTTCCCCTGATCCGGATTTAGTATCAATTTGGCAACACTTCCCATGTTCACTGTAAAAGCACAATTAGCTTAAACTCAAATAAATTAAATCTGTTTTATGTAAAATTGTATATTTCGTAAAAAAAACATTACTCAACTGTTTTGAGTTAGGTGAATATTTGTGACCAAATGTACATTCAACAGAGATCTCTGAGATCTTTGAATCAACTTATAATAACTGAATTTAATCTGTTGCCATTAACAGCTGTTTATTTTCTATTGGCTTTTTGCACAATCTGACATTCACCATCAGTGTGTAGTAATCCCCATCAATCTACCATAGGTAAGATATTAGGTAAGGTTACATATTATGATTAACTCAGACATAGATTTAGATTTAGATTTATTGACACCCCCCAAGGGGATTTTTCTTCTTGGGCAACCCAGACTCCATCCTGTTAACATTGTCAGTATAATGCCTTGTGCTGAAACCACTCCAGTCACCATTACACCCTATCCAGATCACATGACACAGCACATGACACTTCCAGGAAGTAGATCACCTGAGTACTAGTCTTTAAGGTTATCCCTATAAAAGGGGTTGTGTTTATCTCTCGTTTTGACCTTTGATTCTTCCCTGCCCTTTGATATTGCTCTGCTGTTTATGAACTCTTTGTTACTGCTGTTTGCCATTATTGACCCTTTGCCTGATACTTTTATTAATAAAGTATATTTTTTATCTGCTTCTGCACGTGCCTGAATTCTGCCCAGCCATAACACATACACTAGTACAATCACTTGTGTCTTGCCACAGACATAATGAATTACAATACAATACAATTACCATAAAACACTTACAAAAAGAAATACATTACTTTACACATTTTTTATAATTAAGAAATGTGATAGATACAGTAAAAAATGTATTCCTGTACCTATTTGATCCACGCCTTGGCATTCTAAGGGCCCTATTGTGGCCCTTAGAGTGTGGCCCTAGTGCATCAGTCTGTTGTGCATCGCACAGCTTGTTTTAGAGAGTATCAGTATGTCTTTGGTATCATAAGGGTGCAAAAAATATGCCTTGCACAGCTCGAAACATGCAAAAAGCATGAATAATTATCTTAATTAATCATAAATGTGTTTTGGGCGTAATGTGAAATAAACCAGTGTAAATAAATAAATCAGTGTAGCAATTACCATTCCCTTTAAGAGGCAGGTGATCTCTGACTTTGGCGCGTTCGTATCTTAACAGTGCGGTGCTTTTGTGCATCTCAGCAGAGGATACTAACCTGTGCGTTCATGTTGTGAAGATACGCCAGAAGCTCATTTAAGGGAACAGAATTGTTATTTTATTCTTTATTCTGTTTATTGTTGAGTTAAAAGTGTCCGTGTGCTGGGAGCACCTATAGGAATGGACTCTGACGATTACCTGTTGTCTAGGTTCATTTCAGTCAGTGGAGCTCCTGTGTTTTCTACCCCCAAAATACTGTAGCAACATGCCAGAAATTTACCTGAACACACCTCACTTCCAGACCACCACACCCATCAATGTAGATTTATTCCTAAAATCTGAGACTATTTTACCAAAGTGGGCACAAGGCGTGAAAATAGACTGTTGATGGGGTGTAAGATAGGAATGAATATCGCGTTGTGCCTTACGCAGGGGGGACAATGGGGCCCTAAATCTTCGTTCCAAAGGGAGAAGCTGATACTTTCAAAGAAGATTATGATCTGGTTTGAAATTATTCGATTTACTAACCCAATTAACGGACTGGCCTCTTTGTTGTAGGCTGTAAGAGCAAGCAATATGTTCTGAGTTGTGAACTCTATGTTGGCTGTGTTCAATATGTTTTTTTTCCTCCACTTAATTTTCTATGGGTATTTAAAATATATTTAAAACATATTTTAAACCACCTCAACACAAATAATTAGTACAGTTGTATTTTATTTAACGGACCATAAAATTTAAAGTATAATTAAAAGTTACTGTACAAAGCAATTGACATGATAAACCTGGCTGAACCATTGCCTAAAATTGTTTAAGTAAATCCAGCTCATCCAAAATTAATATTAGGGCAGCTTTACTAAAGAGGTGGTTTAGCCTGCCTTTATTTTTCCTGCTTAATTATTTTTTCAAACTTTTGTCTGGTACTGTATATCGATTAATGGATTATTTTCAGATTAACCACATTAAATAAAGTATTTTTACCTTTTTTGTATGCTTTTTAAAAATACGGTATATTCCATACGTTTATAAGCTTTCGTATATCATGCTTTAGTATAGATTAAAGCAAATCTAATGCAATGTCTTTATAAAACAGTGAATTAATGTTGTTTATTAGTGATAAATAACAAACAGTCTTGCATGATAAAAAAAAACAATGCCAGTTTAAAGATAGCACTTTAAACCATTTTAATAAGTACATGTACATCAAAACCATGCAACAAGGTCAGCAGGACCAAAATCGAATGAGACATACCAGTCAAAAGTTAGAACACACTTTAAATCCAGTGTTTTTTCATTATTTTCTGCGTTGTAAATTAATACTAAAGTCATCCAGTCATCCAAATGAATAAAAACATGGAATTATTTAGTAAAAAAAAAACAGTGTTAAACAAAACCAGAATATGTTTTATATTTTAGATTCTTCAAAGTAGCACCTCTTGCTTAGCCAACAGCTAAGACTAAGTACAGCTCTATTTTATTCACCTGACTATAAAATACTATAAAGTAGAGTTCGAAGTTACTGTGCAAAGCAATTGATATAACAAACAATCTCATTGCCTGAGTTTGTGTAAGTAAATTCAGCTTTATCCAGTCTTATAACATACTGGATAATGTATTAATATTTAGGCAGCTTTGTTAAAGAGGTGCTTTAGCCTCCCTTCATTTCTCCAGGTTAATTATTCATTCTGAGCTATGGACCCTAGTCAGAGAGGTTCTGACAGGACCGCATGCCTGTGAGGGGAGCCCTGGCCCGGGTGGCAGGGGGTGATGAACGGGGCAGGGACCCGGGGAGGAGCGCTGGAGTTGGAGCAGGCTGAGCTGAAGCACTCGGCTGATTAATAATCCAAACCTGCTATCAAAACCTTCATACCTGCGCCATGCTTTGGGTCGAGGGAAATAATTAATGATACTTTTTGTTTTGGATTTACTGTGGAAAATATCTCAGACATTCAGAACCAGTCAAAAGTTTGGACACACCTCTTCACAATCAGTGTGTTTATTTTTCTTTTTATGATGTTTTTTTTTCCTACACTGTAAATGTAATATTGAAGACTATATTAAAGCTATACAGGAACACAGGGAGAATTAACGTGTTTAACAATCCAGAATATGTTTTATAAGTAGCACATTTATCTTTGAGGACAGATCTGCGCACTCTTGGTATTTTAATCTCAGTGTCTTCATGGGGGAGAGTCAGCTGGAATAGTTTTCTCAGTGTCTTGAAGGAAGGAGTTCCTGGAGGTGCTGAACAATAGTTGCTGCTTTTCCAACTCATCAGGTTTAGATCAGGGGATTAATGTGGAGGACAAACACATTTTTCTTGTTTACTACATAATTCCGTATGTGTCTCTTAATTGTTTTGATGTCTTTAATATTAATCTGCAATGTAGAAAATTCGTTAAATTAAGAAATAATCTCAGATTAACCACACTGAATAAAGTGTTTTTACCTTTTTTGTATGCTTTTAAAAATACTGTATATGCCATGCGCTTGTAAGCTTTCATATATCATGCTTTAGTATAGATTAAAGCAAATCTAGTGAAATATCTTTTTAAAACAGTGAATTATTGTTGTTCATTAGTCAGAAACAACATTAAAGGTCTTTCATAATAAAAAAAAAACATTGACAGTTTAAAGATAGCATGTTAAGCCATTTTAATAGGTGTATGTGTGTATTTTTTTCCACCATATACATCAAAACTATGCAACACGGTCATATTTTTTTAACCGCCAGTATTAGCAGGACTAAAATTAAATGTGACATACCAGTCAAAAATTTGGACACGCCTTAAATCCAGGGTTTTTTTATTATTATTTTCTGCATTGATGATTAATACTAAAGTCATCCAAATTAAGAAAAACATATTGTTTTTTTTTAGAAAACAAAAAACAAACCAGAAACAGTTTTGCACATATTGGCTGGATTTTCTTAGTCAGATTTATGAGGTAGAGTCACCTGGAATTCAGGCTTTCAGTTAACAGCTGTGCTGAACTCATCAAGAGTTAATTACTTGAATTTCTTGTCTCTTAATAAAGTGTTTGAGAGCATCAGTTGGAAAGTAGTGAAGAGGTAGAGTCACAGGTACACAGTGAATAGTGAATATTTGATTAATGTTCTAATCCAGATTATAGCAAGAACTACTCAACCAAGTTAAGAAAAAAATGAGTTTATGAAAAATGAAGATCAGTTAATCTGAAAAATGTTTAGGACCTTTGAAAGTATCCTCAAGTGGAGTCACAAAGACCTTCAAAAACGTTATGATTAAACTGGCTCTCATCAGGACCACCCCGGGAAAGGAAGAGCAAGTTAACAGCTCCCAAAACAAGAGCACCTAAATGCTTCATAGAGTATTTTGGCTTGTTTAACACTTTTAAGTTAGAAAAAAACTGAAATAACACTCAATGAGAAGGTGCAACTACTTTACTACTGTACTTTACCACCTGGGTGACCAGATTTTAACCATCAAAGGCCAGTTTAGACCTTCTTACAGCAAAAGCTGGTCTTGAGCTGTTGTTTTTTTGGAGTGCAGCTCCACCAGTGTCCCAGTTTTTTGGTGCAGTCAGACTTGGCAGGTTTGGATTGTCTGAAACGATCTGTGCTGTGATTGTTCTGTTTGTTAAAGTAAATTGGAACACTGCTATGTGAGCCCTGCTGTGCACCAAATAAGCAGAGCTAGACCCCCTGAGTGGGTTCATGTTGGTACCCTTTCAAGCAAACTCTGGTGTGGTGTGATTGAAATCTGAACTAAAGACCCATAAATGGACCAAAATGAAATTCTGAATTAAATGAAAAGTCATTTCTTCTCTGCATACCTTCTGTTGTATGAGAGGAGCAAAAATATCGGATGTTGTTTTGGCATATGGACAATTCTGATGAGCTGTGAACCAGTATTATACATTATAGGAGAGCTTTAAAACAATAATATTTTACTAAATAACTAGATGTATTAACCCTTGTGTGGTGTTCATATTTTTGTTACTCGTTTACTTTGTTACTTGTATTTAATTCAGCAAAATGAAGCAATTTTACATTAAAATGCTTTACACATGCTTGCTTCTCCTAAATTGCAAGCAATATAAACAGCTTACATGGTTAATATTTGCCCTTTACCTTTCTTATGTTACATTTCTTTCAAAAAGTGCTACTCTTTTTTTATTAGTTTTTTTTTATAAAATGTAAAAGAAAATGAATTAAACTCAAGATATGAGTAGAAAATTTGTTTAGTTTCAAATTTACAAATGAAGCAATGTTTATTAGCCCTTGGCCAAACATACTGTATGTAATATAAATGTGTAGGGGGGGGGGGGGGTGTACAGTGTGTGTTTATCGAAAATGTGTTTTGATATATGTTTTTCACAAAAAATGAGCCAATGCCAATGAGTTGGAGTTAGAAAATATATATTTTTTAGTATCATTTGATGAAAAATGAAAACGGGTCCCACAGACCCGAACACCACACAAGGGTTAATGGACTGTGTTTTTTGTCAGTTTATAAAAGCAGTTATCTACCTTGAGTCACGCTTGGCGCCGGAAGCGCACCTGTCTCTCCCACACTCAGCTCTGTCTGTGAGTCAATCACCAGGATATTGAATTCACCTGTCCACCCCAATATAATACACCCTCACGCCACACAAACCTTAAGTATTGAGTATTGCTGGTTTTCCACATGCAACGCATTTATCCCATTGCCCATCAAATTCAAATTGTGTATGACCTTTGGACTGTTTCCTGTTTATGGTATGTTTGCTCTCCATTGCTGTTGTATACTGGTATTGACAATGAACTTTTTGACTACTTCCTGTACGGTTATTTTTGTCATTAAAAATTTTTACTTGTATCTGTGTGTGTCTGAGCCCAGTTTCACCATGGCATTGAGGGCATGTATTTGGCAGTGATTATCCTGGTGAAGACAAATAAAATGACATAAAAAAAAAAACATGAAATCAGTGGCTATGTTTAGATGCAAAGATTAAATGGAATTTGATTAAATCCTTCATGCTACTAAGGATCTAAAGCAAAATCTCTGTTTACATGGATGATCGAAGCAATCAAATTCAAAATTGCATGCATGTGTGTAGAATGTCACATAGTGTACACGTTATATTGACAAGAAGCATTATGTCCAATTAGGATATTGCTTTACAATGATGGTGGACTCCTGCTCAAGAAGGAACATGTGCTGGCCCTCCATATCTTAAGGATTGAGAGATGATCTGCAAAGAGGAGCAAACAAAAATTCCTCCTGACATGTGCACAAAACACATCATCAACTACAAAAATCGTCTGACTGCTGTGCTTGCCAACAAAGCTTTTGCCACCAAGTATTAAGTCTTGTTTGCCAGAGGGATCAAATACTTACTGTTGCAAGAAAGAGTATGTGAACCCTTTGGGATTGCTTGCATTTCTGCATAAATTGGTCATTAAATGTGTTTTGATCTTCATCTAAGTCACAACAATAGACAAACACAGTCTGCTTAAACTAATAACACACAAAAAATATGTTTTGCATGGTTTTATTGAACACAACATGTTAACATTCACAGTGCAGGGTGGAAAAAGTATGTGAACCCCTAGGCTAATGAATTTTCTAAGAGCTAATTGGAGTCAGCCAACCTGGAGTCCAATTAATGGGATGAGATTGGATGTGTTGGTTAAAGCTTTCCTTCCCTTTAAAAACAGATACCAGTTTTGAGTTTGCTTGATGTGAGAATCATGCCTCGCACAAATGAGCTCTCAGAAGACCTACGTTCAAAAATTGTTGACTTGCATGAAGCTGTAAAGGATTATAGAAGTATCTATAAAAGCCTTGATGTTCATGTGTCCACGGTAAGACAGATGGTCTACAAATGGAGAAAGTTCAGCACTGCTGCTACTCTCCCTAGGCGTGGTAAAGTCCTGTAAAGATGGCTGCAAGAGCACAGCGCAGAATGATCAATGAGGTGAGGAAGATTCCTAGAGTGTCACCTAAAGCCTAAAGACTTACAGGGCATCATGGTTTGGGGCTGATTTGCTGCCTCAGGGCCTGCACAGATTGCTGTCATCAACAGAAAAATGAATTTCCAAGTTAACCAAGATATTTTGCAGGAAAACTTAAGACCATCTGTCCGCTAACTGAAGCTCAACAGAGGATGGATGACGCAACAGGACAACGACCCAAAACATAGAAGTAAATTAACAACCGAATGTCTTCAACAGAAGAAAATACGCCTTCAGGAGAGTCCTGACCTCAACCCAATTGAGCAGGAAATGTTTGGTTGAGTTTTTTTGCTGCCAAAGGAGGATCAACCAGTTATTAAATCTAAAGGTTCACATACTTTACCCCCCTCACTGTGAATATTAACATGTTCTGTTTAATAAAACCATGCAAACGTATAATTTATCATTTTTGTGTGGTATAAGTTTAAGCAGACTGTGTTTGTCTATTGTTGTGACTTAGATGAAGATCAAAACACATTTAATGACCAATTTATGCAGAAATCCAATATATGAGTTTGATGAATAGGACCTGAATAAAGTCTGTGGGATGGACAGGCTGTTTTTTTCCCCTGGCCCCTTCCATTAACAGACCCCTGACCTTGGCTCTTCCTGAGTGAAGGTGGGAATGTTAATTGAAAGTTGTACATGCCAGTGTTTCTGTGCTTTAGGGAATTTGTTTGACTGATCCAACCCAGCTCCAGAGAAAATCGAGAGAGAAGAGTGAAGGCAGCACATACATGACAGGCATCAGGGTAAAATCGATGGTAACAGGCGTGAGCCACTGAGACTCAAGGAGACTCTCTTTTTCCTGCTTCACAATCAGCTTACATTTGGACAGGACCATAAACCTGTCAGGAGAGATTTTGGAACGTTGATGGACGTCTGATTGAACCGAGTAGTGAATGCACTCTGTGATACAACAGTTCTTGATGGAGAAGACATCTGTCTGACGGGTTAGATACATGGTACCGACCTGCAGAACTCAGTGTTAAAAACTTTTTTCAGAGGAAAGTAGCTAAAGCCTGATTAGAAAGACTCTACACACTATCATACACCCTGTGCAAGATGCATTGCGATGCTTGTTGCTATCTTACACCCCATCAACAGTCAATTTTCACGCCTTTATACAGGGGTTGGACAATGAAACTGAAACACCTGTCATTTTAGTGTGGGAGGTTTCATGGTTAAATTGGAGCAGCCGGGTGGTCAATCTTCATTAATTGCACATTACTGCACCAGTAAGAGCAGAGTGTGAAGAGAGTTCAGTTAGCAGGGTAAGAGCTTTAACAGTTTTGCTCAAAGAATTGCAATGCACACAACATTATGGGTGACATACCAGAGTTCAAAAGAGGACAAATTGTTGGTGCACGTCTTGCTGGTGCATCTGTGACCAAGACAGCAAGTCTTTGTGATGCATCAAGAGCCACGGTATCCAGGGTAATGTCAGCATACCACCAAGAAGGACCAACCACATCCAACAGGATTAACTGTGGACGCTGTAAGAGGAAGCTGTCTGAAAGGGTGCTAACCGGGATTGTGTCCAAAAAACATAAAACCACGGCTGATCAAATCACGGCAGAATTCAATGTGTACCTCAACTCTCCTGTTTCCACCAGAACTGTCCGTCACCACAATCAATTATTGTGGTCTAAATCCAGGTGTTTCAGTTTCAGAATCTGTCCACAGGAAAACTGTAAGTCCTGGCAAATCTGGCCTTTATGGAAGAGTGGAAAGAAAAGAAATCCACTGTTGAAAGAAAGAAGTAAGACATAAGAAGTGCTGTTTGTACAGCAAACATGTAGAAGAAGCTGCTGTGGTCAGATAAGACTGAAGTTAAACTTTTTGGCCTTAATTCAAAATGCTTGGTGTTGTGGAAAAGTAACACTGCTCATCATCCTGAACACACCCTCCCACTGTGAAACATGGTGCTGGCAGAATCATGCTGTGGGGATGTTTTTTTTTTTCAACAGGGACAGAGTTTGAAAGCTGGTCAGAGTTTTTTGAAATACAGGAAAATCCTCGAATAAAACCTGTTGGAGGCTGTTAAATACTTGAGACTAGGAAGGAGATTCACCTTCCAGCAAGACAATGACCCTAAACATACAGCCAGAGCTACAGTGGAATGGTTTAGATCAAATAATATTCATGTCAAAGTCCTGACCTATTGTAAATCCCATTGATAATCTGTGACCAGACATGAAAACTGATGTTCACAGACGCTCTCCATCCAACCTGGCTGAGCTTGAGCTGTTTTGCAAAGAAGAACGAGCAAAAATCTCAGTCTCTAGATGTGTAGAGCTGGTAGATATATACCCCAAAAGAGTTACAGCTGTAATTGCAGCAAAAGGTTGCTCTACTAAGTATTTATAAAATGGAAAGTTCCACTTCAGAATTATGTTCTACTTTGTGTTGGTCTATTACTTAAAAATCTCAATAAAATACATTTAAGTTTGTGGTTGTAATGTGACCAAATGGGAAAAGGTCAAAGTGCATGAACACTTTTTGCAGCCACTGCTGACAGTATCAGTTTGCAGGTTTGAACCATGTTTAAAGTAAAGTAAGTGCTCCACTAACTGACTCTAAATTGCTCCAAAATCTCCAGTCTTTGAGTTGATCTGTAGATACAGTTTTACTCCAGGTTGAAAATCCAGTGGGGTGTTTCCAGCCAGTGATCAGGAATCCTTGCTTTCATGGTACTGAGAGAACGGAGCCTGTGTGAAACCTCCCCGACTTCAGGGACTCTAGCTGGGGAGACAATCTTGCGACTGTCGGATCACATTCATGTCAGCGGAGCAGCACAGTAACACACTGCACTGCTGTTTGTCTGCCTGTGGCCACGGAGGAGCTGAGTGCACAGCCAAGCAGCGCGAATAATGCTTTTTGTAAACCTGACCACACAAACAAAGATTTTTAAAAAAGCAGAACATCTGGAATTCTTTACATAATTTATAATACAGATATTCTACAGCTCACCTTCAGCTAAACTTTATTTTTTTTAACATGTTTTGTGAATAAATGAATAAAATCTACAGCGGTATGAAAAAGTTTGGGCAGCCCTAATAATTTTTATGATTTTCTTTTATATATATATATTTTTTAGTTAAATATATCACATAGCAGATGAACTGAAATAAAGTTTTTACAAGATTTACAGAAAGTGTGCAATAACTCTTTAAACAAAATTAGGCAGGTTGTCGTTATATTGATTTGAATACCTTTAGCACTAATTATTGGAACACAAAATTAGTTTGGTAAGCTCTTAGTGCCCTTAAACCTACATTCACACAGGTGAATCCAATTATGAGAAAGAGTTAAGGAGCCAATTGCAAGTTTTTCTCAAAGATTGTTCAACATCATGGTTTAGAGGAAGGATAGAAAAAGCTATTTCAGATATTTCAGCTGTCAGTTTCCACTGTGAGGAACATAGTGAGGAAATGGAAGAACCACAGACACAGTTCTAGTTAAGACCTGTGGCAGAACAAGAAAAATCTCAGATAATCAGAGGAGAAGGATGGTGAGAACAGTTATAGTCAACCCACAGACCAGCTCCAAAGATCTACATCATCATCATCTTGCTGCAGATGGAGTCACTGTGCATCGTTCAACTATTCACTATTTAGCGCACTTTATACAAGGAGAGGCTGTATGGAAGAGTGATGCAGCTGTTCATGCTCAGAAACCATCAAACCTGACTGAACTGGAGATTTTTGAATGTTCTGTAAAGAAGAATGGTCCAACATACTGTCATGGTCAGAACAGAATAGCAGACAAGCGCAGATACTGATAAAAACAAAGTATGTTTATTATAATAATAAACAGATGTAATCAGGGTCGATACAGAAATAAGGGTAATCACCAGTAGACAGAGCAATGAAGACAAAACCATACCATAAACGAGAGACAGTCCAGAGTTCATACACAAACAATCCAGTATCAGAGATAATCCAAGAGGCGGTGGTGAAAGTACAGTCCAAGTCATACACAAACAATCCAATATCAAAGGCAGAGGCAAGAATCGGCGTCGAGAAACAAAAAGCAAGGTCATACACAAAGTAAACTGAGACAAGAGATAAGTAACGCTTTGTACGAGGATAACCTACAATACGCGGCGTGGTAGTCTGTTTGGCGTGCACCTTTATAGTGCCAGTAATCAGTATTCGGGACTCCCTGGTGGAAGCAGGTGAGGTGTCACGTGATCAGGTGGATGCGTGATGTCAGCGGGTGGTGCATTCTGGGTAGTGTAGTTGTTAACCTGAGAACCTCCGTTAGAGCTTGGTGTGGAAGGGACAGAGGAGCTAACAGCACCAGACGTGACACATACATTCAACTAGAAGCTATAGGAAGCGTTTAGAGGCTGTTATTTGTCTGTTGGGGTGCCCAAATTTATGCACCTGCCTAATTTTCTTTTAAGAATTATTGCACACTTTATGTAAATCCTTTAAACTTTTATATTTCTCCAATATCACTGTGTTCATCTGCTATATGATATATTTAACTGACATTGCTGATTCGAATAACCAATGATTTATAAAGAAAAATCATGAAAATTTTCATGTGCCCACATTTTTTAAGTGGTATCTCATTGGACAGTTTGGGAATGCCAGCATGGTCAGGATTAGGTGACATGAATTTGAGTGAGAATGGGCGTCAGAAATGGATGGGAAACGGATGAGATTAGGCAGTAACAAAACAAAACAAAAGAAATAAACTTAAATAAAGACTAGAAACTAGAAACACCCATGAACTATCATTAAAACACACAAGGCCAGACAAAGGAACACTGAAACAAAGGGCCTACAGTTAAATAAATATTTGGACAGTGACACAAACTTCATGATTTGGGCTCTGCATGTTACTACACTGCATGTGAAATGAAAAAAACTAAAACTAAACTGTAGACTTTTAGCTTTAATTCAAGGGATGGAACTAAAATATCCTATTTTTCTACAAAGCCTCTTCATTTCAGGTGCTCAAAAGTAATTGAACAAATGAACTTTACCATAAATAAAATGTTCATTTTTAATACTTGTTGAGAAACCTTTGCAGGAAATGACTGTCTGAAGTCCGGAACCCATGGAAATCACCAAACACTCTGTTTCCTCTTTTATGATGCTTTGCCAAGCCTTTACTGCAGCGTCTTCAGTTGTTGCTGGCTTGTGGATCACTTCACATTTAGCTTTGTCTTAAGTGAGTTAAATGCAGCCCAGTTGGGTTCAGATATGGTGATTGACTCTGGATTGCTTTCACAGTATGATTTAAGTCATTGTCAATCTATACTGTTAAGCCCCATCCAATCAACCTTACTGCATTTGGTTGAATCTGAGCAGAAAGTATATTCCTGTCCACTTCAGAATTCATCATTATGCTTCTGACTTCTGTTACATCATCGATAATTATTAGAGACCAAGAGCCACTGGAAGCCATACACGTCCATTCTTCCACCACCATGTTTTACAGAGAATGTGGTGTGCTTTGTTTCGAGTTGTTCCAAACCTTCTCCATACTTTCTTCTTTCCATAATTTTTTATTTTCTTCTTGGGTTTACCTGCTTTGAGATCAACTGTTCTGCAATTGGGTTCAACAACCCTTTGGGCTGGAGAGCTACTAGTCTGTAGCACTCCATCCCATTCCACTTCATTTTTCCAAAACAGAATATTTTTTGTGGCCTGCCACATAATGGCTTGGAAAATAACTTAACTTAATTGCTGACTCCTGCAGTACAGAATTGTCTTATTTTAACGTGTCCAAAAAACAATGTTCCAGAACTGGATCATCTTCTTCAGATGTCATTTTTTGGTAAAGTCTAATCTTACCTTTCTATTAATGATTTGCAGCTTGTAGTGAATGATGGTCTGTTTCTTTTCCATTGAGAGCACCTTAAACCTCATGTTGTGGGTTCACAGCAAAAGCTTCTAAATGCAAACGCTACACCTGAAATCAGCTCCAGACCTTTTACCTTTTAAATTGATGATAGATTATGAGGGAATAGTGTATGAAGCCTATAAAATGGCCTTTGAGATAATTTGTCCAAATACTTTTGGGCCCCTGAAATGAGGAGGCTTTGTAGAAAAATGGTTGTAATTCCTAAACGTTTCACAGTATTTTTCATAGTATTTTTATATAAATATATTCTATATATAGTATTTATGTTCAACCCCGTGATTTAACATGAAACCGGTATCTCATTTGCTTCTTTTCAAATCCATTGTACTGACATGAAGAGCCCAAATAATGATGAACACATCACTGTCCAAATATTTAAGGGCCTAACTGTAAAGCTTTGGGAAAAAAAAGAGACCACTTAAAAATGATGAGTTTCTTTGATTTTACCAAATTGAAAACCTCTGGAATATAATCAAGAGGAAGATGGATGATCACAAGCCAGCAAACCAAACTGAACTGCTTGAATTTTTGCACCAGGAGTAAAGCAGCATAAAGTTATCCAAAAGCAGTGTGTAAGACTGGTGGAGGAGAACATGATGCCAAGATGCATAAAAAACTGTGATTAAAAACCAGGGTTATTCCACCAAATATTGATTTCTGAACTCTTAAAACTTTATGAATATGAACTTATTTTTTTTTTGCATTATTTGAGGTCTGAAAGCGGAATGCATCTTTTTTTGTTATTTCAGCCATTTCACATTCTCTGCAAAAAAATGCTCTAAATGACAATATTTTTATGTGGAATTTGGGAGATATGTTGTCTGTAGTTTATAGAATAAAACAAAAATGTTAATTTTACTCAAACATATAATTATAAATAGCAAAATCAGAGAAACTAATTCAGAAACTGAAGTTGTCTCTTAATTTTTTTCCAGAGCTGTATATACATACAGGGACAAAAATAAAGAAACAACTGAGTAACAAATGAGACACAGATGGGAAAACTAATGACTAGGCGGAGCTAAGACGGAGACAAGGACAGAAACAAAACAGAACACATATCGAGAAAAACAAGCAGACAGAGGAAAAGCACAGAGACAGACCCGAAAAGAAATAAAACAGGACAAAAGCGTGACAGAGTGAATATCACCTGCAGTTCATCCCAACTCAGAGCTTACTTTGAACTCTGCATGTCCTTTTAGGGAGGGAAGCAGTGCTTTGATGTCTGACAGGCTGGAGTTAGTGTTTAAGTATAATGATACATGGTAACTGGTTTCTAGCTGTTCAGAACATCTAAAACCAGATAGAAACCAGTTACCAGGTGCAAACCAGCTACAAGCTGGTTTTAGAGGTTCTGACCAGCTATACACCAGTTACCAGCTAGAAACCAGTTACCAGGTTCCAAAACACAGCTTAAGCTGGTATGAGCTGGTTTTTCCAGTAGGGAAGGGTTTGAGCCTAAATGTATCATTATACTTAAACACTAACTCCAGCCTGTCAGACATCAAAGCACTGCTTCCCTCCCTAAAAGGACACTATAGGGCTACAGTATGTCGCTAAGATACAGTAAATTTACCCATCCTGAGGCTGCACTCACTCACACACCACCTCAGCAGCAGCTCAGTGCTGATCTGGAATCGTTTTTCTGAGCATGACCGTGATAAATACAGAGGAATAGCTTCTAAAACCAGACCTCTAACTCAGGTGAGCTCTGTGAACATCGGTGTGGAGTAAAAGTGCATGCAGAGTTCAAAGTAAGCTCTGAGTTGGGATGAACTGCAGGTGATATTCACTCTGTCACGCTTTTGTCCTGTTTTATTTCTTTTCGGGTCTGTCTCTGTGCTTTTCCTCTGTCTGCTTGTTTTTCTCGATATGTGTTCTGTTTTGTTTCTGTCCTTGTCTCCGTCTTAGCTCCGCCTAGTCATTAGTTTTCCCATCTGTGTCTCATTTGTTACTCAGTTGTTTCTTTATTTTTGTCCCTGTATGTATATACAGCTCTGGAAAAAAATTAAGAGACAACTTCAGTTTCTGAATTAGTTTCTCTGATTTTGCTATTTATAATTATATGTTTGAGTAAAATTAACATTTTTGTTTTATTCTATAAACTACAGACAACATATCTCCCAAATTCCACATAAAAATATTGTCATTTAGAGCATTTTTTTGCAGAGAATGTGAAATGGCTGAAATAACAAAAAAAGATGCATTCTGCTTTCAGACCTCAAATAATGCAAAAAAAAAAATAAGTTCATATTCATAAAGTTTTAAGAGTTCAGAAATCAATATTTGGTGGAATAACCCTGTTTTTTAAATCACAGTTTTTTTTATCAGGTTCCAAAACACAGCTTAAGCTGGTAAAGCTGGTCAACCAGCTTTAGCTGGTATAAGCTGTTTTTTTTCCAGTAGGGTTCCTCAGGTGCCGACAGTTTTTCTTGATCGGTGACATAAACTCTGCTCGAAGGAGGGCAAGCAGTGGTGTCACGCCTACCACAGACTCTGTAGTTCCCAGTGTTGCCAACTTAGCGACTTTTCAGACCCTCTAGCGACTTTTTTTGTAAAAAAGCGACTAGCGACAAATCTTGCGAGTTTTTGTGGTGTTACAAGAGACTTTTGGCGACTCTGAGATAAACACATGCTCTTCAGTTACTGTCCTTGGCGCTGCAGCGGGCGCTGCCGTGAGCCCCGCCCACACCACTCACAGTGCAGTCTGACTGTCAGAGCACACACACACACCGCTCCACCAACACAATGCAAATGAATCGCGCGTGCCTACAGCCGAACAGAACAGAAATCCCTTAATTTAACTCACACAGTCTCAGTCATTCACTCACCTCATTCACCACACAGCCTGTCACTCACCTCCTCCACAGTGTCTGCCTCTTTATAAAAAGCTAAATATCTATTGAACCATTGAACAATTTGTCTATGATAGGTTTAAAAATAAAGAAAACTTAATAAAACTAAGCTAAAAAAAAAATAAAATAAAACAAAGCTAAATATCTATTGTACCATTGAACAATTTGTCTATGATAGGTTTTAAAATAAAGAAAACTTAAGAAAACGTAAAAAATAAAAATAAAATAAAACAAACAAGCTTTTAAAAAAACTAAAAAAAAACGTAGAATAACAGTTCTGGCTAACTGCTGCTCCTATAATAACATTTAAGAACATGGCAAAAAATTAATTTATGTAATACACGTAAAAATAAAGTTATTGTAAAAAAGTGACCTGCTATTTAAAAAGCAACAGAAGTTGTTCATTTGTAACATTTCTAACACACTTTTTTTCTCTCCCACAACCCCGACTTTTAGGACAGCCAATAGCTACTTTCCTTACTGAGGAGTTGGCAACACTGGTAGTTCCTATCTTTAACTATGCCATTCCCATCTATGGACAATCCCCGGTCCGGAACTACACCTCCCAGCATGCTCCTGACAACACCATGTGTTTGGACTCAGCCAACCGCAGCTCACTCCTGCGTTCTACATCACCGGAATTCTAGATTGTGTTCAGGTGTTACTAATTTAGTTATGATATAAATACCTCTCTGTCACGTTTGTCGCAAGGTATTTTCCCTGTTACACCAGCGATATACTGAGCGTTATTCTTCTGTCTGTATTATCCATGTATGACCCTTGTTTTCTCTTTGACTACGTTTCTGCCTTACCCTATTTATTTATTTATTTATTTATGTTTGTGATTTCCTGGTTTATTTGAACTCTGCTTCTGGCTCGTGGTTTCGTTTTCGGTTTGTGATTCGGCTCTGATGTATTGGTTTGTTGTTTATCTGGTTTTGACCCACGCCTGTTATTCGACTACGCTCTCTGTTAACGTGCCTTGTGATAAAGCCTCGTTTTGCTGTTGTTGTTGAGGTCTTGTAAGGACAGGTGGAAGCTGGTGATTGGCTGAGGTAAGAGGATTTAGATTTTGCAATGACAATCTTCTCACTGGTAATACTGCAGCATTTCTGTCAGCTCTAACTCTAAACAGAGACACACCTAGAATCAGAGTGCACCTAGCTCTTAAAGGAAAAGGCAAGTGACACACTGATTGGTTTATTTCACGTTACTCCCAAAAAACACCCATGATTAATTGAGAGAATTAGTAAGTGCCTTTTGCGCATTTCGAGCTGCGGAAGATGTAACAATGGAAAAAGTAGTGCATGGCTCAAAATGCGCAAAAGGCATGTACTAATTCTCTTAATTAAGAATTGGTGCGTTTTGGGCAGGTACATGAATTAAACCAATTGGTGTGCTGCTTGCTGTTCTCATTAAGAGCCAGGTGTGCTCTGACTTCGGCAGATTGCTATTTCATGGGCACAGCTACCCAGACATTTCTAACACTTCTTAGCAGAAGTTGAAAATGACCTGCTCGTTCATGCTGTGAAGGTTCACAAGCAGCTCATTTAACACTAACAAAAGTAATACAACAATCTATTTTAATTTCATGTTGATGTAGAATAATGCTATTTTATTTTATATTCTTTTGATTGTTGATGTAAAAGTTTGCATTGCTACCAACCTCAATAATGGACTATCCAAATCCAAAAAGTGATATTTTCTTGGGATGCAACTGTTATTTATAGGTCGTAGCTGAAATTGGGGACGACAGGGATGAAGAATAAATTTCAATTTCAATCTCCATTCAAAATGTTATTCATTTCAATACTAAGCTCAAATCCATGACTTGGAAACGGTCTCTCCCGACTTCCATGAGATACAGCAAAAGTCACAGCACATGATACTACTGTATTTCCTATCCCATGACCTTGGGCATGTCAGTGTATGTAATGTGGATCTTTAAATATGATTTATATCTTTTCATATGGATATATGCATCTATGTGTTTATCTATTTATCCATGCCCACATTAATGGCTTTAAGATAGATTTTAGATTATTCCAGATAACAGACAGTTGTTGTGTGAATGCAAATCAGGAATATAAATTGGGTCATCTGATAAACATTTCCAGCATGATCCACAACTTCCCAGTGCTGAAGGCCTGCCAGCAGTTTCTACCCTACTAGGTGTTTGAAGGTCAGACTGAGCAGAGTTTTTCAATCTGGTCCTTGACAGCCCCCTTTGCTCCGCAGTTCTGCAGTGTTTTAGCTGCCAACAGAGTCACCAAGGTTAATCAAGGCCTGTGGAAGCCCGCAGCAGCTCAGGTGTTTTGGGAGTAGCGAGAGAAATGTGAACTGAACTGAAAACCTCTGACATAAAAGACAGTGTGGTTGATGTGTGCCCATCACCTGCCTTCTCCTGCGACTGTAGCTCCAGCTGGGCAGCTCCTGTTTCTTAAAATGACCTTCCCTGTTTTTCTCTGTATTTTTTTCTTTGGCCGGGGTTCCTGATTTTTACTGAAAGTCAGCTTCCTGTAAGCAATATGTGTTTCTGTAGATACAGATAGATACACAATTATATGATATATGACCATTTAACCCTTGTGTGGTGTTCATATTTTTGTTACTCGTTTACTTTGTTACTTGTATTTAATTCAGCAAAATGAAGCAATTTTACATTAAAATGCTTTACACATGCTCGCTTCACCTAAATTGCAAGCAATATAAACAGCTTACATGGTTAATATTTGCCCTTTACCTTTCTTATGTTACATTTCTTTTAAAAAGTGCTACTCTTTTTTTATTAGTTTTTCAATAAAATGTAAAAGAAAATGAATTAAACTCAAGATATGAGTGGAAAATTTGTTTAGTTTCAAATTTACAAATGAAGCAATGTTTATTAGCCCTTGGCCAAACATACTGTATGTAATATAAATGTGTAGGGGGGGGGGGGGGGTGGGTGTACAGTGTGTGTTTATCGAAAATGTGTTTTGATATATGTTTTTCACCAAAAATGAGCCAATGACAATGAGTTTGAGTTAGAAAAAATATTTTTTTAGTATCGTTTGATGAAAAATGAAAATGGGTCCCACAGACCCGAACACCACACAAGGGTTAAAAGTTTGGATGAAGTTTGTACGAATGAATGATGGAATGAAATGACACTCACATAGCATCTTTCTAGAAACTTAAGGACGCTTTACAAGTTGCACGGTTTACACATAACCATTCATACTTACCACAGCGGTGAGAAGAGGCAGCCAACAGAACAGCATACTCTCAACCGGAAACCACCGTCAACCTGGAGGACTGCATTGGAGCACTACAGCGTTTACCCAGGACAGAGTGCCAATCTATACCTGGGCACACAGTCATACATAGATTTTAGACCCACACAATCCTATACAATACACACACTTACACAAAACGTTTTTTTAGATAATTTTTAGAGTATCTATTTTACCGGAATCCCCTTAAGAAACCGACACTGACACAGGCAGAACATGGAAACTCCACCCAGAAAGGGACTTGAACCCCAAGACAACAAGACCCCAGTGCTGGAAGGCGAACGTGCTAACCACTAAGCCTCCGTGCCGCCATGGACACACCTTTCATTCAACAGGCTCTATTTTAGGGTGTGTCCTGCGTCTTTGGTATCATAAGGGCTTAAAAAATACGCCTTGTATTGAAGCTTTACATATAACTGGCAATGAGTCTTTCACATCTCTGTGGGGGAATTTTGTTCCACTTTTCTTTACAGAATTGTTTTAATTCAGACACATTGGAGGGATTTTCCAGCATGAATGTCCTGTTCAAGATCATCCCACATCATCACAATCAGACTCCAAAACCTTCACTTAGTTTATTTTTTTTAAGCCACTCAGAGGTGGACATGTTTGTGTGCTTTGGGTCATTGTCCTGCTGCAGAACCCAAGTACACCTGAGCTTGAGGTCTCAAACTGATGGCTGGATATTCTCCTTCAGGATTGTCTGGTAAACAGCAGAATTCCTGATTCCTGTCCAGACCCTGAAGCAGCAATGCAGCCCCAGACCATCACACCATGTAGATAGACACCACCATGTTTTATGTTCAGTATGATGTTCTTTTTCCGAAATTATGTAACGAAACACACACCTTCCAAGTCAGTCCAAAGAATATTTTCCTGGAGATCATCAAGATGTTTTTTGGTAAATGTGAGATGGCCGTTGAGTTCCTTTTGGTCAGCAGTGTTTTTTGTTTTGGAACTCTCCCATGGATTCCATTTTTACCCAGTCTCTGTCTGTTTTTGTACGTGTTTGGTGTATAAATGCTTGTATATGTAGCACATATCCAGAAATAATGCCATGACTTGCTTTAGACTAACGCATCATTTTGGGGCAAAGTTCCAGAATATTCCACCATTGTCCCGCAGTACAAGCAAAACGTTACACAAAACAACGAACCCAAATTAGTGATTAACGTTTGATTATTGCAGCATGTCGTAATGAAATCGTAGCAAACATTTTAAAACAAACAAGAGAAGGCTGATTTGGTAATTACATGCTATTCAGCTCGCTATGCCTATATGCATACAATGCACTCTGATTCTGCTGCTGTGTTTTGGCCCAAATACACAGCCCATGTAGATTAATGAAAATTACAGTGCTTGAAAGTTTCAACCCACACTCACGTCCTCTCAGAAAGTAGCTTCGGATTCACACTGATGTTTTAGAACAAGCTGTAGGCTGGACAGATAAGTGACCAAATCTTTTATGTATAACTGTAATTATCATGCATCCAAAGGAACAGTGATGGGAGTAACGTTAGTTTTTTCAGTAACGAGTAATCTAACTAATTACTCTGACTGTAACTATAACGCCGTTACCACTTCCCACACCCCGTTACCGCACGTTACTTTAGCCTCTATGAACTTTTTTTTTTTTTTACTTTGCTTTGCCCTGGTTAACCCCTCCTCTGTCCGGTGAACTTGAGCTTCTGGCCGCTGTGCCTGTGGTTTGGCGTGGTGAAGTGAGGCACAATTGTGACGATTTGCGTGCTCTAATCAATTCAGTGATTGCCGTGGACAGGCCAAGTTCCGAATTAAGGACTTTAAGCTCTTTTTAGCTGCTCCGGTTTTTGTGGTGCTTCTGCTTTCTCTTTTGGTGAAGCTGTTTGATCCAGCTTTTAAACTGTTATATTAATACCATTTTAACGGTCATTAGATTGTTGTTTTTGTCCGTTGTTTTGTTTATATATACATATTTCCTTTGAGTTTGGCTTGGTTTGTTTAATTTCATCCCCAGACGCGTTTTTCCGTTTTTTCCTGTTTTTTTCAGTATTACAAGTTTTAGTAATTTTCTTTGGTTGTGTGGAGAATTTCGTTTTATTTTTTATTTTTTTTTTAAATTCGTTAGATTATATATTTTTCAACATTTTGGGTTTATTTTCATTTGTCATTTTTCTAATAATAAGTATAATAATAGTATAATAATAGTAATATAATAATATAATAATAGTAACTCGATAGTTACTTTTACTGGTAACTAGTTACTTTTATAGTGGAGTAACTCCGTTAGTAATTAGTTATTTTTATAGTGGAGTAACTCCATTAGTAATTAGTTACTTTTATAGTGGAGTAACTCCGTTAGTAATTAGTTACTTTTATAGTGGAGTAACTCCTTAAGTAATTAGTTACTTTTATAGTGGAGTAACTCCGTTTATTAATTAGTTACTTTTATAGTGGAGTAACTCTGTTAGTAATTAGTTACTTTTATAGTGGAGTAACTCCGTTAGTAATTAGTTACTTTTATAGTGGATTAACTCCGTTAGTAATTAGTTACTTTAATAGTGGAGTAACTCCGTTAGTAATTAGTTACTTTAATAGTGGAGTAACTCCATTAGTAATTAGTTACTTTTATAGTGGAGTAACTCCTTTAGTAATTAGTTACTTTTATAGTGGAGTAACTCCGTTTATTAATTAGTTACTTTTATAGTGGAGTAACTCTGTTAGTAATTAGTTACTTTTATAGTGGAGTAACTCCGTTAGTAATTAGTTACTTTTATAGTGGATTAACTCCGTTAGTAATTAGTTACTTTAATAGTGGAGTAACTCCGTTAGTAATTAGTTACTTTAATAGTGGAGTAACTCCATTAGTAATTAGTTACTTTTATAGTGGAGTAACTCCTTTAGTAATTAGTTACTTTTATAGTGGAGTAACTCCATTAGTAATTAGTTACTTTTATAGTGGAGTAACTCCATTAGTAATTAGTTACTTTTATAGTGGAGTAACTCCTTTAGTAATTAGTTACTTTTATAGTGGAGTAACTCCATTAGTAATTAGTTACTTTTATAGTGGAGTAACTCCATTAGTAATTAGTTACTTTTATAGTGGAGTAACTCCATTAGTAATTAGTTACTTTTATAGTGGAGTAAATCCATTAGTAATTAGTTACTTTTATAGTGGAGTAACTCCATTAGTAATTAGTTACTTTTATAGTGGATTAACTCCGTTAGTAATTAGTTACTTTAATAGTGGAGTAACTCCGTTAGTAATTAGTTACTTTAATAGTGGAGTAACTCCATTAGTAATTAGTTACTTTTATAGTGGAGTAACTCCTTTAGTAATTAGTTACTTTTATAGTGGAGTAACTCCGTTAGTAATTAGTTACTTTTATAGTGGAGTAACTCCATTAGTAATTAGTTACTTTTATAGTGGAGTAACTCCATTAGTAATTAGTTACTTTTATAGTGGAGTAACTCCATTAGTAATTAGTTACTTTTATAGTGGAGTAACTCCATTAGTAATTAGTTACTTTTATAGTGGAGTAACTCCATTAGTAATTAGTTACTTTTATAGTGGAGTAACTCCTTTAGTAATTAGTTACTTTTATAGTGGAGTAACTCCTTTAGTAATTAGTTACTTTTATAGTGGAGTAACTCCGTTAGTAATTAGTTACTTTTATAGTGGAGTAACTCCATTAGTAATTAGTTACTTTTATAGTGGAGTAACTCCATTAGTAATTAGTTACTTTTATAGTGGAGTAACTCCATTAGTAATTAGTTACTTTTATAGTGGAGTAAATCCATTAGTAATTAGTTACTTTTATAGTGGAGTAACTCCATTAGTAATTAGTTACTTTTATAGTGGATTAACTCCGTTAGTAATTAGTTACTTTAATAGTGGAGTAACTCCGTTAGTAATTAGTTACTTTAATAGTGGAGTAACTCCATTAGTAATTAGTTACTTTTATAGTGGAGTAACTCCTTTAGTAATTAGTTACTTTTATAGTGGAGTAACTCCGTTAGTAATTAGTTACTTTTATAGTGGAGTAACTCCATTAGTAATTAGTTACTTTTATAGTGGAGTAACTCCATTAGTAATTAGTTACTTTTATAGTGGAGTAACTCCATTAGTAATTAGTTACTTTTATAGTGGAGTAAATCCATTAGTAATTAGTTACTTTTATAGTGGAGTAACTCCATTAGTAATTAGTTACTTTTATAGTGGAGTAACTCCATTAGTAATTAGTTACTTTTATAGTGGAGTAACTCCATTAGTAATTAGTTACTTTTATAGTGGAGTAACTCCTTAAGTAATTAGTTACTTTTATAGTGGAGTAACTCCATTAGTAATTAGTTACTTTTATAGTGGAGTAACTCCTTAAGTAATTAGTTACTTTTATAGTGGAGTAACTCTGTTAGTAATTAGTTACTTTTATAGTGGAGTAACTCTGTTAGTAATTAGTTACTTTTATAGTGGAGTAACTCCATTAGCAATTATTTACTTTTATAGTGGAGTAACTCCGTTAGTAATTACTTACTTTTATAGTGGATTAACTCTGTTAGTAATTAGTTACTTTAATAGTGGAGTAACTCCATTAGTAATTAGTTACTTTTATAGTGTAGTAACTCCATTAGTAACTCAGTTACTTTTTGGGAGAAGTAACTAGTAACTATAACTAATTACTTTTTCAAAGTAACATGCCCAACACTGCAAAGAAAATATTGTTTTTTTCTTCATATTATTTCTGGTGATGTTTTACTTCTTTTCACTATTATTGCTGCTGTCATTCTAATGTCATGCACTGGTCACATAATTGCAGGTAATAAACAAGTCTCAGTAAAGTCTTGACATTTGTGTCCAAAAACAAGTCCTAAATCAGTTCAGACACGTATGCCAGGTTTACACTACATAAACTGTTGAGTCTTCAGTAACTGTGCTGTTCACACTACATGATTTGTAAACGTGAGTCCTTCAGTTGTTGAGACTTTCACACTAAATGACTGATCAGCAACACAGCATCACAAATTACACAATTTTTGTGAAAAATCGCTGACTCACCTGGCTGCTCTCCAGAAACACGTTTTGTCACGAGTACACACCAAAACTAAACACACACCAAAACTAGTGATGCCATGCCAGAGAATCTCTACATGAATGGGTTCATATAAAGCAACTGAGTAAGATCAGAATTTATAAATTTCTGAACTGTTTTATATTGAAATATGTACTTATGTCCTCAACACAGAACTATATCAAATGTTTTATCATTTTGAACTCCAGTTATAAGCCTTTTAAACATGCTCTATCTATCTATCTATCTATCTATCTATCTATCTATCTATCTATCTATCTATCTATCTATCTATCTATCTATCTATCTATCTATCTATCTATCTATCTATCTATCTATCTATCCAATCAGCTCACAGTAGCAGTAATGCTAGCGCTTTAAATAAACTGAAATATACAGGCATGCTTTCTTAGTTTTTTTTATTGTAAAATACATTGTTCTACTTTCTAAAATTAAAGAAATATTCAGAACAAGTAGTTCATAATTATTTTTGATTTAAAGTTTCTTTCTTTTAGTTCCATTCACCCAGAGACTGTAAAAAAAGATGGAAGCCGCGAGAGACAGCCTACTCATTTAAATAACCCCGCCCCTGAGGGCTGCGTCGCGCAGCAGAGCTGACGTCTGTTATTGGTCCCGCCCATAACCAGCCCTTTTACAATAACCACACCTTTTTTGAATAGAGCTGAATAGCGTTTTTAAAAACGAGTTCTATGGGGATATAAAAATTTGACAATATAAGCAGAGGTTACACTAGCTGCTGTATTTAAATAATGGAGGTAGAATTACAGTATGTTGGAAAAAACGTGATTGAAAGTTGTCTGTTTTGCCATTGAAACCTATGGGGATGGGTGGGGTTACACAGCTTTCTGCAGCCGAACAGCAGGGGGCGCCCGACCTGTGGTGCCTTCACTTTTGAGAGACGATGCTCTGTCCAGCTATACACAGTCTATGCATTCACCCAATTTATAGAGAACTCACTCACGGGCTCCCTCTAGAGTCACTGATATAACAGGTAGAATGGTAGGGTGGTCAGACTCTCCATTAACAGCTCTAGTGTGTTTTGCACATGTAGTTCTCTTTCTGTGATCTCATTGGCTGTATGTATCCGTTGCTCCTGAATTCTAGTTAACGACTGAATCAGATATTAAACATGTTTTTTTTATATAATTTTATTTCTATTTTTTCTCATTTTCTCCCCAATTTTGCATGGCCAATTACCCAACCCACTCACCAGGACTCCCCTATCACTAGTGATGCCCCAACACAAGACAAACACATGCTTCCTCCGATACATGAAGCAAGACACCGCTTCTTTTCGAGCTGCTGCCGAGCAGGTTCTGGTACATCAGCTCACAGACGTCTTGTGCTGCGGACATCACCGTAGTAGTGATGTGGGGAGAGAGCGCCATCTACCCACCCGGAGGGAGCAGGGCAATTGTGCTCCCTCTGAGCTCCGGCAGCTTGATGGCTCGGGGAGCGCTTTTCAGTAGTACACACTATGCGACAACGCAAGCGCTGAGTAATCCTCAATTTCCCTTTGAGCAGAGTTTTTTTGTGGGCTATAAACAAAAAATTAGGAGACTCAGGAGAGAGCTGAACAAAGTGTACAGAAAGGTGCAAACTATTGCTGAATGGTGCTAGGTCAAATAAAAAAAAAACGTGAGTTATCCTTAAACTTACATTAAAACACAGTTAATGATGTATCTAAATCAATTGAATGTGACAATGACAAACAAAAGCAAATGTGTTGAGTCCATAATCTGCCTTGCATGAAGCTTTTTTTTGGATCAGGTCTAAATAAGTCCTAGGCTAAATTTGGATTCTTATTTCAATTTTTATTTTCCAAATTAAATAGTTCAAAAAGACCTCAACTTGGATTCTGTATTTTAAATTTGTCTTGTCTGATTGAAGCAGTGTGATGCTGGAGTTGAAACAGCTCTGGCTGGCTAGTTTTTCAGTCCATTTTAAACCACATTAATCGCTTTGAATGGCAGCCAAAGACTGTTAATGTCCAAATGAATGTAGTAATTCAGTCACAAAAGCTAATGCTGCTAACAATAAATAAAAATGAACAGCAATTACCATTACGCAAATTACATCTTACTAATTATTTGCTGCACGCCCCTCTTCACCTTTAGACACTTTGTCTTTCTAGTAGTTATTTCTTGAAGGTTGAACACCATAGCTAAAAGTCAGCAATCACAGTCAACAATGTTCACCTTGTGTTCCTCCACCTTCCCCTTGAGAATGCCCCACAGGTTCTCAATTTGGTTTCAGTCTGGAGACTTACTTGCCCAGTCTATCACCTACACCTTCAGCTTCCTCAGCAAGAGAGTTGTCATCTTGGAGGTGTGTTTGGGATCATTATCATGTTGTAAAACTGCCATGCAGCCTAGTTTTTGAAAGAAGTAGCTCCCCAGTGCAGGCAGCATTCATGCAGCCCCAAACCATGATGCTACCACCACCATGCTTGACTGCAGGCAAGAGATATTTGGCTTGGTTCTTCTTACCAGGGTGCGGCCACAGATGATGGACACCATCTAAACCAGGGGTGTCCAAACTACAGCCCGTGGGCCATTTGCGGCCCGTTTCCTTTTTTGGAGCGGCCCGCGAGGTATTTTAGAAATAGAATGAAAGTTGGCCCGCTGTTAAGCTGTTTTTTATAATGTGAGATTCAAAGTTGAACACTAGATGTCAGAAACGGGAAAAAGAGTCTAAAAGCAGAGAGGGTGCACATTTCTGGCGCAGAAAAACGGGCCAAAGAGTCTAAAAGCGGAGAGAGTGCGCATTTCTAGCGAGAAAAACAGGCCAAAGTGTCTAAAAGCAGAGAGGGTGCTCATTTCTAGCACAGAAAAACGGGCCAAAGAGTCTAAAAGCGGAGAGAGTGCGCATTTCTAGTGCAAACACACGGGGGAAAAGAGTCTAAGAGCGGAGAGAGTGCGCATTTCTAGCGAGAAAAACGGGCCAAAGAGTCTAAAAGCGGAGAGAGTGCGCATTTCTAGTGCAAACAAACGGGGGAAAAGAGTCTAAAAGCGGAGAGGGTGCGCATTTCTAGCGCAGAAAACGGGCCAAAGTGTCTAAAAGCGGAGAGGGTGCGCATTTCTTGCACAGAAAAACAGCCCAAAGAGTCTAAAAGTTGCCGTAATTAAGGAGTTTAATATTAAGAGACATCATGAAATTAAACATCAATTTGAAAAATCTTAGTTTTCACAACACTGTCAAAGATAAAGATAGTAAATCAAGTAAAATGGTGTGTAAATGAAATAATCAGGAAAAAAGTATTATTTAAAGTGGTATATTTCATTATTTGTTTTATTATAGAGTCTGTGGCCCGTGTCTTCAAATATATTTCTCCTTCTGACCCCCCCCCCCCCAAAAAAAAAAAAAGTTTGGACACCCCTGATCTAAACTAAACAAGTTTAACTTGCTCTCGTCAGACCATAGTACATACCAGTAGTCCATACCCTTGGACTGCCTGTCTTCAGAAAACAGTTGGAGGCTTTTTTGTATGTCAGCTTCAGATGAGGCCTCCTTCTGGGATGCCACAGTGTGTGGGCTATAGTTTGAGCATTGTAGGCTTACCTCCCACTTCTTCAAGCTCTGCAGCAATGCTGGTATTAATCATGCATCCAATATGGTTATGGTTGGATATAGTTGGCAATATTCTTGTAGCTTAGACAAGCGTTTCTCAACCTTTTTTCTGTCACGAAACCCTTTAAATATATGCGAGATGTCACGGCACCCCAGTTTACGAGGGGCGGGGGGGTGGTGGGGTATGGGGGCGCAGTACTTCAGGTGAAAAAAAAGGGGGGGGGGGGGTGGTGCAGTACTTCAGGTGAGAACGGGGGGGGGGGGGGGGGGTGCGCTGGCGCAGTACTTCAGGTGAGAACGAGGGGTGTTGCTGGCGGAATATGAAATAAAATAGCGCGTGCATCGCGTGGGGGACAAAAACTTTACAGTGTGTCCCAATTTAGGGGCTGCATCCTTCAGAGGCTGTATTAGAAGACAGATTGCGTCACAGCTGCGCAGTAATACACCGCCTCTGTGGGTCGCATCCTTCAGAGTATGCTGCCTGTGAATTGGGACACACCCCGACACGAGCTGACTCTGCACGTGAGGCGCAATATTTTGACGGCACCCCCGATGAAGCCAGACGGCACCCCAGGGTGCCGCGGCACCCTGGTTGAGAAACACTGGCTTAGACCATCTTTGTGGAGAGCAAAACTTCTATTTTTTTCACATCCTCAGAGGGTTCTTTGCCATAAGGTGGCATGATGAATATCTAGTAGCCTGTTTAAGACAATTTGTATCCAAAACACCGAATTTAACAGCCTGCTTCCACATTTACATTTACATTTACATTTATGGTATTTAGCAGACGCCCTAAATACCAAGTTATATATGAGTTTAATTTAAATAGGTTAGTTTAAAAATAGTGTTGTTTCATGAAAATATGTAATAATATACAAACCTTGGCAAAAAATATGGAATTACTTCTCTTTTAATTTTTTATTTTAAAAATCTTGCAACAGCAATAAGTGACAGTTGGAGCCAGATTGATGACGAATACTCCTGGCCATTAGTTAAGTTTATGCCTGTTTATGCCTTTAACAAATGAAGCTATTATAAAAGTGCCAAACAACAAAGGTGCACTAAGTACTAATTTTGCAGTGTTTTTTTTTTTTGTTGCATAATTTTATAATATTTTCCTTAGAATGTGGTGATTACATGTTTTTTTTCCTATGCTTGATCTAAAAACACAATTGTGACTGAGTACTGTCAGGAAGGTGACCCAGGCAGGGAGACGAGGAAAGCGGACGCAAGTGCAGGTATGGTGAAACAAATAATTTAATAAATATATATATATATACGTATATATATATATATAAATAAATAAAGATAAACAAATACAAAGAACACGGAATAATAAAGCAAACCAAAACAAACGAGGAAAAAACAGAGAACATAAATAAAACAAACTAGATAGATAATAACAAACAAACAAACCGGGAGTAAATAAACAAAGAAACAAACGAGGGACTGAATAAATACAAAACTAAACAAGGCAGGGATATATACAGGGAAAATAACAAGGAACTAAACACTAAGCAGGGAATATATACAATGGAAATAAACTAGAAAATAAACAAGGAAAATAAATTATAAACGTGAAAACAAGAAATAAACGAGAAACAAATGACTAAGGCTATATACAGGGAGCTAGGGAACACGGAGCTAAACAAGAAACTAGAAAAAAACCCAAACAAGAAATAAACAGAGAAAAACACAGAGCAAGGAGCTAGGAAGCGAGGAATGAAACAAGAATAACTAGGAGAGACAAAACAACAGAGGAAGGTGCAAAGACCGACGAAGGACAAGAGACAAAGGAAGGCTTTATAGCACACAAGGGAAGTGACACAGAGACATGAGACAAGACCAGGACGTGACAAGTACAACAATTACATTTCTTTTTTTTATGTTTTGTTAATACCAGAACGTTTTTAAAATAAATTCGGAAGAAAGATTTTTGCTACATAATTAAACATTTAAAAAACTTCAAAAACATCCAATCCGTTATTTTTATCAGAGGTTGTATTTGTAGAAATGTGTGTTTGTTGGGTGTACTCCCTTCTGTTGGATACTGTATATGAAACTGGCTGGCAGACCTTTTTTAACATGCATTTGTCGTCTTTACCCTGTGCAGTCTTCGCTGTGGTCTGTGCTAGATGCTACTTGCTAGTCCGCCTGCCAGCTTAGATCATGTCAGAAGAGCTGACGTGAGTGGAGTTTATGGCCGTCATGCCAAACAGCAGCTTGATTGACCCTCCCCTCTGGCTTTGCCCCTCAGCTTTATCACCCTCCCTTAACAAGCACCTGTCTGCCTCCTAAATGACCCACTGAAACCTGCACTCCACAGCGGGATCACCGGGTGTGCGCGGAAAGACAAGTTTTATCTCAATTCTTCTTTAATTCATTTGTTTTAAAAGAGACTAATAAGAATGAACTGAAATAAAACTTCCTATAAAATCTCATTACAGTGAAATCTTCATCAACTACCTTCTCCAATAAAAATTCCATTTTGCAGGAAGCCTTGTTATGATAGCTTTGTTATGAAAGGGATGAAATAATATTAAAAAGATTTTCCTTTTCCTCTTTTTCATTGCTTTTTAGGGTTTATTTTGCTACAAAGGTTCTGGCTGTCACTTTCACATGAAACCCATTATTAATGAAACCCTTTACCAATGTAAAGCGTAATTAGAAATACTGCTAATTTACACAGTCTTTGTTCTGCTTGCCGTAAAGCAATAGTGTCTCATTAATCATTCAAAATGACCACATTAATAACAATCTTCAGATCACCCACCCACCATCTGAACCAATGACACATCCACTACACTGCATTACGGAGGATATTATCATTTAACTCATAATGACACACTAATATCACAATCTCACACCTGCCTCGCCTGTGATTTTCCACTTTTGTGCGCTTGAGCCATAAGCAATTATCGGCTCAGATGGTCTGAGATGTTTGAAGGGGTCAACATATATGAAATATAAAATATGAGTAATTATATATGTTCTCAGAAAAATAGATTTCTATAGATTATGAATGGAAATGCTTATTGATTATGAGATGATTATGATGCAAGCCTTTAAACTCGGAAATATTTGTTTTATATAACTCAATTATGAGAATTTAATTATAGAAGTAAAATCACAGACAGAAGCCCATCATCAGTGATTACAGGACACTGCCCACAGGATTTTTTTTTTCAGTAATGAGTAATATAGCGCGTTACTATTTCCAATCCAGTAATCAGATTAAAGATATTTATTTAAGTCACTGTGTGTTACTTTTTTTTGTAATTTTTTTGTTTTTGTAATTTTCTTTAGTAAAAGATATTGTAGCGTCTGGCTGGATGTGTTGAAAGCAGAGACTGCAAAAAAGCTGGACGCCGTGTCGCCGTTCCCATTCATTCAATGAAAATGAAGCCAAAATCTTCCTCCATGTTGACGATCCTGAAACCGGAGTCTGTAGAGCGCAGTAGAGACCAGAGGAGGGAGAAAGACTGTGGTGGAGAGACAGCCTACTCATTTAAATAACCCCGCCCCTGAGGGATGCCTCCACAGAGCTCACACAGTCTATGGTCCCACCCATATGGTCATTGGTCCCACTAGGTGTAACCCAGCCCTTTTACAATAACCACACCTTTTTGAATAGAGCTGAATAACGTTTTAAAAAATGGATTCTGTGGGGATATAAAAAATTGACAATATAAGCAGAGGTTACACTAGCTGTTGCATTTAAATAATGGAGGTAGAATTACAGTTTATTAGAAAAAAACATGATTGAAAGTTGTCTGTTTTGACATTGAAACCTATGGGGATGGGTGGAGTTACACAGCTTTCTGAAACCGAACAGCAGGGGGCGCCCGACCTGTGGTGGCTTCCCTTTTGAGAGACAATGTTCTGTCAAGCTATATACAGTCTATGGTTGAAAGGATGAACGAGAAAGATGTTACAGATGCTGCTTTATTGCTGGAACTGTCGGCCACAGCCACGGCAAAATAACAACAGGCTAGTGAGCTAACAAGCTAACAGGCTAAAACTAGCAGGTGGACTGAACACACATACTCACACAGCGAGCAGCCCTCTCTCTCTGCACATACACAACACATGGACAGCATGTAATACATTCTTTAACATGCTATCCATGTATTTACAAAATAAATCTTTGAGATTATGTAAATATTTTGATGCGTGTTTTAATAATATTGTGGCGTGGAAGAGGAAGGAGAACTCGGGAGACTCATTGCAAGTACTCAACAGCTCTTTATTAACAGGCTTGCCACTCACTTATAGCCTTTAACAAGGCTAGGAGAGCGAAACCCAACTGCCACCACATCACAAACAGCCCTGAGGCCACCAACCCAGCTATCCCACACAAAGATGGTAGGTCCCCTTAACCCACCCAAAACATACCCCCATAATGCCCCGCTGGCCCCGGATTACCATACCCCGCCCCCACAGGCACATTAGAAGCTGGCACACACACACACACACACAGACGCCACATAGCCCCCCCCTTAAGGGTCAGCCGTCCCGGCGACCCCACAAACCCAACAAGAACCCCATGAACAACAAAACTTTTTTTTTTTTTTTTTTTTTTACAATCAGTCACACACAAAGTCCTGAAGACGGGCGGGCGGCCTCCTCACCCGCGGCAGCCTGGAGGGGGCGGGCAAAGCGCCACCCGCCAGTGGTTCCACAGAGTCAGAGTTCTGGCCAGGCTCAGGTGCAGGGCCTGCCGTCCCCAGTGTCCAGCAGTTTCGGCCTATATGGGGCCAGCCTATCCCGGTGCACAATCATTCTGCGCCTGCCCCACCGGATCCTGTACACCACCTCCCCAAGCCTGGACAGCACCAAGCACGGACCCACCCATGCCGACTGAAGCTTCGGGCACAGTCCCTTCTTACGCTGAGGGTTGTACAGCCAAACCCTCGCCCCCACAGATAAAGGCTCCCCAAAGCAGCGCGTATCATACGCGCGTTTCTGCTTCCGTCCGGCAGCAGACTGGTTCGAGCGCGCGAGCCCGTGCGCTAAATCCAGTGAGGACAGAAGATGCGAAACGAAAGTGGGCGCGTCCGTAGCGTGCTTGCCCCCATCAGGAGGTGCCCCGAAAGCCAGAGCCACCGGCGTCCTCAGCTCACGACCAAACATAAGCAGGGCCGGCGTGAATCCTGTCGTCTCCTGCACGGCCGAGCGGCAGGCCAGCAGCACGACCGGTAGATGTTTGTCCCAGTCACGCTGGCCTTTGCTTGACACCATGGCCAACTGCGCTGCCAGCGTGCGGTTAAACCGCTCCACCAGCCCGTCACTCTGCGGATGAAGGGGCGTCGTCCTGGTCTTATGTATGCCCAAGATGCGGCAGACCTCCGCCATGACCTCCGACTCGAAGTTCCTCAACTGGTCGCTATGCAGCTCCTCCGGAACCCCGAATCTGCAGAAGAACTCCCGCACCAGGACATCCGCAGTAGTGACCGCCCCTTGGTCCGGCACCGCACGCCATCAGATAAGCTAAAGCTAGCCCAGTTGGAGCGCAGCGCTTTAGCGACCGGACCCAACAGCACCACCTCCTCCCACGACGGCGTGACATTCGCCTCGAGCGCGTGTACTGCCCACACTAAGTCGCGATCCGCCCGTTGCGCATCTCGGATCTGTTCTACGGACACCTGGGCCACCGCTACACTGTCGGCCACATCCGCTGAGACTGCAGCACAACGAGCAGTCTCAGCGGATTTCTCCTCCGCACGAGCGCAATGCTTACAGTCAATGGCCGCACACGGCCGGCGAGACAAAGCGTCCGCGTTACCATGGCTACGGCCCGGTCGGTGCACCACCTCGAAGCTAAACTCCTGGAGTCTAGATATCCAGCGCGCAAGCTGGCCCTCGGGCTCGCGGAAACGCATGAGCCACTGTAGCGAGGCGTGGTCGGTGCACAGCAGAAATGGGACCCCATACACATACGGTCGGAAATGTTTTAGGCTCTCGACCACCGCGAGTAGCTCCCGGCGCGTTACGCAATAGTTACACTCCGCCTTGTCCAGGCGGCGGCTATAGTACGCTATTACGCGCTCTGAGCCATCCTGAACCTGTGACAGGACCGCTCCGAGGCCACGGTCGCTCGCATCAGTATCCACAATGAAACTCTCCGACATATTCGGATATGCTAGAACTGGAGCATTGCATAGACGGCTTTTTAGCTCCTCGAACGCTCGCTCCGCCTCGTCAGACCAACGGAATGTCACACCCGGTCTAGTTAAATTGTGAAGCGGCGCCGCCACGTCCGCGAACCCCCTGATAAACCGCCTGTAATACGATGCGAGCCCCACGAAACTACGAACCATTTTCGCGTTACGTGGGACAGGCCAGTCACGGACAGCCTCCATCTTTTTAGGGTCGGTTTCCACACCAGCACCGCTCACTACATGGCCCAGAAAATTCACGCGCTGCCTCAGCAGGTTACACTTCGCCGGGTTGAGCTTCTGGTTAGCCGCCTGAATCGCGCCGAGCACCACCTCGAGGTGAGAGAGCGCGGAGTCGAAGTCGGTCCCGTGCGCCATGACGTCATCCAGGTAAACAACGCAGCACGAACGCGGGATCCCGCTTAACACGCGCTCCATAAGACGCTCGAAAGTAGCCGGCGAGTTACACAACCCAAACGGGAGCACCGGGTTTTCTCCCTATCCCCTTCAGCTAGGGGCACCTGCCAATACCCGCTCCTCAAATCTAGCGAGCTGAACCAGGCTGAGCCCGATAGCTAATCTAGCGTATCGTCGATCCTGGGAAGCGGATAAGAGTCGAGCTTCGTGACGGCGTTAAGTCGGCGATAATCAACGCAAAAACGCCAGTTCCCGTCCTTCTTTTTTGCAAGGACCACCGGGGCCGACCACGGGCTGCTCGAAGGCTCAATAACGCCCGCACTCGCCATATCACGGACTAACTGCTCAGCCGCTACGCGTTTCGCTAATGCCAGACGGTGCGGTCTCAGCCTGATGGGCTGGGCGTCACCGGTGTTTATAGAATGAAACGCTAGGCTAGTCCTAGTACACTCACGCTCAGACACAGCGAAGCTAGCGCGAAAACGCTCAATCAGGTCGCGTAAGCGCAGTTGTTGGGGCTCTGATAAGCCCACACAACTGCGCTCCAGCATCTCTTCTATCGGATCGGTTATTAACCCCGCATCTAACGGACCCTCGAACATAACGTGCACCGAATCACACGCATCCCCCCCAACGGCTCACTTACCCCGCACTCGTCATGTTCCTCTACGGGGAGTCCAGTCACCAGAACCGAGCCCCGTGCACAATCAATGACGGCTCCAACGCGTGCGAGCAGGTCCTTGCCCAGAATGCACGGATCGTTGATGTGCCCAACCCAGAACTCCTGCTGAAAGGGGCCCTTGCCAACATCAATTGTCAGCTCCGTTAATCCCAGGAGAGCGATCGGATCTCCGGTGACCGAAGAGAGAGCGATGCGCCGGCTGCAGTCCATCACAAACTCGCCTGCCACATCCCTCGCGAGCTCAGGCTTTATCAGCGAGACTGACGAGCCCGTGTCCACCAGCGCGTCCACCGTCACTCCATTCAGCGTGCACTTCAGAAAATAGCCGCCGGGCCCGACAGCTCCGTGATCAGGTTCCGAGGGTAAGCCTAGAATCCCTGGGGCCACCGTAACCCTCACTTGGTGGTCCCGGCTCCGTTTCCCGGCCGGCCGCACTGCGCTCGCTTGTGGCCACGCCCCCCGCAATGCCAGCACTCCAGTTGCGCATCAGGCCGGCTCCGCCTCCATCTCGGTGGATCATGGGCTCCGGGCGACGCCCCCCACGGTTCCGGATGGCTGGACAGGATGAGTTCGGACCGCTCAGCCACCTCCACCGCGGCCTCCAGGGTCTGTGGGTCGGCCAGTCTCACATGTTTGCGCAGCTCGTCTGGCTCTAGGGCGCGCAGGAAATTATCCAGCGCGAGGCTTCTCTGAGCCGCTCGCGGAAATGCCGGATAAGCTTGGCGGGTTAGCAGAGCCATCTCAGATGCCAGCACGCCCAAAGTCTCTCCCCGCTGCCGGCGCCGGTCCGCCACTAGCATTTTGGCGGCCGCCTCGGAAGGTTGACGGCTGAAACGGGTTCTCAGCGCCCGCGTTAAGTCAGACAGTTCGAGGACTCGTTCGAGGACTCGATCAGCACCCTCAGTGCGTCTCCCTGCAGCGCCAGACAGAGGTTGGCCGCCATCTCAGCATCCGTCCAGCCCGCACGGCCCGCCACGATCTCCAGCTGGGCTTCGAAGGCCGTCCAGTCAGGATGACAGGCGGGGATGAGCCGTCAAGCTCACCGTCAGCGCGCCGTCCACTCTGGGAGCCGGCGCCACCGACTCCACGCCATCCGCTCCGCGAGCCGGCGCTGGCGTCACCGCGCCGTCCACTCTGAGAGCCGGCGCCGCCGTCCTCGCGCCATCCGTTCCGCGGGCTCGACCTTCGGACAGCCTGCTGGCGCCGTCCGGTCTGGGTCCACTCCGCTGGTGAGTCTTGCCCCTCGTCCGCTGGTCCGCCGTTATCCTCTCCAGCCGTTCGATTTCCCCTGCCAGCAGCTCCATATCATCCAGCAGGGCCACTTCTGACACCAAATGTGGCGTGGAAGAGGAAGGAGGACTCGGGAGACTCATTGCAAGTACTCAACAGCTCTTTATTAACAGGCTTGCCACTCACTTATAGCCTTTAACAAGGCTAGGAGAGCAAAACCCAACTGCCACCACATCACAAACAGCCCTGAGGCCACCAACCCAGCTATCCCACACAAAGATGGTAGGTCCCCTTAACCCACCCAAAACATACCCCCATAATGCCCCGCTGGCCCCGGATTACCATACCCCGCCCCCACAGGCACATTAGAAGCTGGCACACACACACACACACACAGACGCCACAATATGTAATAATATTGTACAAATGTAATTAGGTAATATTGTATGCAGAAATTAAGTGAAGTTTACTAAAAAAAAGGATTGACTGAAGTTCAGTTCACTTATTTTCTCTATGTAACATTTAAGTCTTGAAGCCGAGTTGAAGTTACTTACATTTACATTCAATTGAATGTACTTAAAAAAAAGCAAACGCGTAAATTTTACGCATCATTTTTTTCAGTGTACTCTTTAATTCTCTTTCTAATTTTGCTTCTTTTGTTTGTTTATTTGTTGTTTAATAAATTACTTGCAAGTGCGTCTGCTCTCCACGTCTCCTTCTTGCTCCCGGCCTGACAAGAACATTATTCTTTTTTATAAAAAAAAGTTCACTTAGATTGTGTGATATTTCAGCTTATTAACCTTATATATTTTTTCTTTTTAATATATAAAGTATCGAAATGTAGGGCCTTCTGATGGCATGACTCCTCCAGAGACATTAAGAGGAAACTCCTGCAAACCCTCATCAAGTAAGTAAATAAACATTATTCAATCAATAATAAAATAATAATGTTCAAGCAAGTGATTAAGATGTTTTTAATAAATACATTTAGGATCTTCTGATCCAGAAAAGCCAAAGGGTGGCCATCCACATGTTCCAGTGACAAAATATCCAGAGAATGTTTCAGTAAATTATAAAGTTTGATAGTGTTACGACCCTATAGGTCATAATTGCTGATTATTGTTTTTTTTTTTTTTTTTCTGTTTGAGTGTTTTCTTCCTACTGCAGGTTACTGCGTGATGCAAACCTAAACTGATTGGTCACCACCAGGGGGAACCAACCATAAAAGGGAACAGGAACAGGAAGCGCGAGGGTAACATGAATCGATCAAGCTGGGAAAGAGAAGTAGCAGACCTGTCTAGCTTTGGCTGGACGGGTAACAAAGTAACTGAAGAATTGAAAGTTCATGATAAGGTCTTCTGCCCCGTGGTAATGTGGCCTGCTCTTCCTTTGTGGCAGCTAGAAGCTCCTAAGATTGATCTATCATTGCTTAACATTAAAGCAGACAATAGAAATGGGGATCTAGTTAGTGCGTTCTATGTCCATGTGATGGAGAGTTATCGGGATCATGTTGTTATATTTACAGATGGGTCTAAGGAGCCAGAAACAGATGCGACAGGAGCGGCGTTTGTTGTTCAAGGTCACAATTTTAGTTTGGCCAAGAGGACATCAGATTTTTTGAATGTGTCTACCGTTGAAATGTATGCTATTTTAATGTCAGTGCAGTGGGCAGCTCAGTTGGAAAACCAAAGAGTATTGGTCTGTAGTGACTCTGTAACAGCTGTCCGTAGTCTTGGGACGGGTGTGTCCAGGAGTAGACAGGACCTAGGCTGCGTCCAGAAACCCCAAAAGTGTCTCCTTTTTCCTACCGATCCTCCTCCTCTCCTCCGTGACCCGGAAACTGATTTCGTGACGCCATCTTGCCGCCTGTCCGAATACCGTAGGAGACGAAAGAAGCCGCTTAAATTCCACCTGTAGTAAGCTTCCAACGGAGGTTACATCAGTGTATCCTACTCCGGAAGACTTTTAAGGATTTTCCAATGACATCACTGCATCCACGCCCACAGAGCACGCGAAAATGGGGAAGGCAACGCCCAAATATACGTCATAAACATATTAATTAACTAGGTTCCTTATCTAATTAAACAGCCAGTAAAGCAGTAATATAATTAATAGTTTAGATAAACCGTATGCTCAGTAAAACTATATTTATGACCCTATGTGTATCATGTTATACATATAAAAACATATATTATTTATAATATATGTATATATATAATTTTAATTAATTCATTTATTTACTTATTTATTTTAACTTAGGGACTGATGAGGAACTGAATCCCTCATAAGGCTGAGGTCAGACCGGGCTGCCAGAGTCAATGGTCAGAGATGCGGCCAAAAATGCGTCTGGGAGTAAACAGGATTTTATTGGAATATCTGAATTTTTAGCTGTGTGTGATAGTAATGTTATGAAACGTGCTGAAAGTGAGCGTTGTGATTGGCTCAGTTCAACGGTAGTCAACATCCTATCTAAAAGGGATCAGCTGTCCCATTTCCCCAATTACAGCTCCTTCCCTCCATTCCTCCTCTCCTCTCCTCTCCTCGATTCCTCCACCTTCTTCCGGGGTAGGAGAGGAGGAGTAGAAAAGGAGGAGTAGGAGAGGAGGAGTAGCAAAAGTTTCTGGACGCAGCCCTTGTCTATGATGCCCTTTTGGCGATCAGGGAGATGATGTTGAGAGGAAATGAGGCAACATTGATGTGGGTTCCTGCTCATGTAGGTATTCCAATGAATGAGACGGTGGATGGGTTAGCGAAGGCAGCGGTGAGGAAGGGCAGTATAGATGTCCATATTAGTCTATCTAAGGCGGAAGGACGGTGTATTGTCTGGAAACAGATTATTTTACAATGGCAACACCAATGGGAGGGAGAAGTTAAGGGACGGCATTTGTTTTCATTACATAAAAGCGTGTCTGATTCAGCGCTTTGTAAGGGCAGAGGATGGAAGAGGGAGGAGGGGGTCATTTTCTATAGGTTACGACTTGGTTACGAATCATACTCTACGCTGTATGGGGAAGCATCAAGATGGGCTGTGCATAGAGTGTCAGCAACCAGAGACAGTACAGCATGTGATTTTGAATTATACTAAGTTTACTACGGAGAGGCAAGTACTTTTTACAGAGCTGAGGAAATTGGGTACGTTAGTAGTGTCTTTGGGTAAAATTCTAGAACTGGGATATGCTGGGAAGGGGAAGTACTGGTTATTTAAGTATTTAAGAGATACTGGCCTCATTAAGAGGATATGAGGTAAAGGCGGAATGATCCTGAAGGGGGCAGCAATGCAACAAGTTGGATGCCGGCTGCCGTAAAACCCCACAGAAGAAGAAGAAGAAGTGCGAGGGTGGTGCTTGGCTTCCAACATGGCTCCTGGGTGTTCCTGGTTCCCTGCCACATGGTCTGTCTAAAGTTTGTAGCAGTTAAAGTGTTAGAACTAAGCTGATGGTAAAATCATGTTATTTGGTGTGAACACTGTTGTTTCTGGTCTCTCAGTGGGGAGAAAATAAGCCTATTCTAACAAGTTCTCTCAGTGGGAGAAAGAGTTTATTTTTTTTCTATGTTTTCTCTTGGTTTGTTTCATTAGGGAGTTAGGTTAGTGATTTGTATTTCATTTCCTTTTCTTTGTTAGTTAAGTTAGTTCTCTTAATCTTGAAGTTAGTTTTGTTTTGTTTATTATTTTCTCTTTCATCCCTTACTGTTATCTCCCCTTTGATTTAAGCCTTGTATTCTTTACAATTTGTTAAATAAACTAAACCTTTTGACTAACAGGAGTATGTGTGGTTGGGGAACCAGGAAGGCATGGGGGCCTCTTTATTCTATGTTACGGGCTGACCTAGACCAGGTCGTAACATAATTTGGGGGCTCGTCCTGCTCATGTTTTAGGGTCTATTGGCAGTTTTCTTTTGCGTGTGGTGGTATGCAGTAGCTTAATTCTTTTAGTGATGGCTTTTGAACTAGAAAAGTTTGTTTGTGCTCCTTCTATGCATGTGTTTGAGCAGTGTCGGAAGGATGACTTACTGCATTTGGCTGGTTTTTACAATGTTAGTGTATCACGTTCTGCCCGTAAGAGTGTGATTAGGGAAGCAGTGTTACAGAAGTTAGTGGATGATGGAGTGTTGCCTGCTTTGCCTGAGTCAGTTTCTCCAGGTGTTGCTTTAGAGGAAGAGGGTTTAGTTGAGGTGGAAATGGCTTCTCCAACCTCTCCTGGCATAGATCCTGAGAGTCCTGCTCAACGTATAGCACAGTTTGCACCTACTGTTTCTACTCCTGCTCCTGCTCCTGCTCCAGTAAAGGATTCCAGTACTTTGGATCCTATTGAGAGGTTGCAGTTGAGTATTTGGCTTGAGGAGCTAAGGTTGGAAGTTAAGCGTCAAGAGCATGAGACTGAACTTCTTCGCTTGCGTACTACTGTACAACCAACTGTGGCTCCTTTTCCACACCATGGTGCAGTTGCTGCTGCGCGTCCCTCCACTTCTGGTTCAGTCCCTACTTCTGGTCCTGCCCCTGCTGTCTCACCTGGGTTTGACGTAAGTAAGTATATTAACATTGTTCCTACATTTAGAGAAACAGAAGTAGATTCTTATTTTGCTGCTTTTGAGCGTATAGCTGCGGCCTTACTCTGGCCAAAAGAAGTCTGGGCTTTGCTTTTACAGTGCAAGCTGGTTGGTAAAGCCCAGGAAGTTTGTGCCGCATTGTCAATTGAACAAAGTCTAGATTATGCTACAGTTAAAGCTACTGTTTTGCGTGCATATGAATTGGTTCCTGAAGCATACCGTCAAAGATTTAGAAGTCATGTGAAAACTGCCAATCACACTTTTGTCGAATTTGCTAGAGAGAAGGCCGTTCTTTTTGACAAATGGTGTGTCGCTTGTAAAGTTGAGAATTTTGCTCAACTAAAAGAGCTGATTTTGTTGGAGGAGTTTAAAAATGGCTTGTCTGAGCGTCTTGTAGTTTATCTTAATGAGCAAAAGGTGCGTACCGTTTCCCAAGCTGCAGTGCTTGCAGATGAGTTTGTGTTGACGCACAAAAATGTGTTCTGTTCTCCGCCTCGACAAGACTCTAATTCACAAAAACGATTCTCTTTTAGAAACTCTCAAAATTCTGGCAAAAACCCAAATTTGGCTCGACCCGTTTCGAATAGCCCACGTGCTTGTTTTTATTGTCGAGAAACTGATCACTTGATTGCTGCCTGTCCTCTGTTGGAAGCTAAGCCACCACACTCTCAGCCTAAGACATTTGTAAAAACACCCAAAACAGTTGGTTTTATTCATGCTCCAAATGTCTTGGCTGATGAGATTTTAACTGATTCAGTCTACACACCTTTTATCTTAGAAGGTCTGGTCTCACTTACTGGGGATAGTGCAGTTCAGATTCCAGTTAAAATGTTGAGAGACACTGGAGCGGCACAGTTTTTCATTTTAGACTCAATTTCACCTTTTTCTGAGTTTTCTGCTTGTGGTTCAGATGTACTTGTACAAGGAATAGAGTTAGGGGTATGTAGAGTCCCTTTGCACACAGTAAATCTCCAGTCTAAGCTTGTAACTGGTAATGTAAAAGTAGGAATTCGCTCACAATTTCCCATGAAAGGCATTAATTTTATTTTGGGCAATGATCTGGCAGGTGGAAAGGTGAATCCTTTGCCTGAGGTTGTAGATGAGCCAGTTCCTCCTGTAGTTGACAATGTGTTCCCTGCATGTGCAGTGACTCGTGCACAAGCACATAAATTTGCAGACCAAATTGATCTTTCTGACACGTTCATGAATTCCGAATCCGCAGTGCCAATAAGTTGTGAAATTTTGCCTTTTGAGATCTTGTCTCAGAATCAGGATGAGTTGGAGTGCAATCCTGTCTCTGGAACAAAATTTGGGAAGGACTTCTTAATTGAGGAGCAGAGTACAGACCCCTCTCTTTCTAGTTGTAGAGCAAATACAGTTACTGACAAGGAAGTGCCTGATAGCGCTGTAGCGTATTTCTACCAAAATGGTGTACTAATGAGAAAATGGACTCCCACACGTTTAGAAAAAAAATGGATTGGAGTGTTGTTTATCAACTCGTTGTTCCTACTAACTATCGGCAACAAATTCTTACTTTAGCCCATGGTCACGTAATGTCCGGCCATTTAGGAATTCGTAAAACTTACCACAGAATTCTGCGCTATTTCTTTTGGCCAGGTCTTAAGCGGGATGTAGTCAAATACTGTCACTCGTGTCATGCATGCCAAGTCACTGGTAAACCTAATCAAGCTATTCCTTCAGCCCCACTTCACCCAATTCCTGTGTTAGGAGCCCCATTTGAGCATCTCATTATAGACTGTGTAGGTCCTCTTCCAAAGTCCAAGTCGGGTAACGTGTACTTGCTAACTCTAATGTGTGCAGCTACTCGGTATCCTGAGGCCATCCCACTACGCAATTTAAAAGCAAAGGGCATTGTAAAGGCACTTGTTAAATTCTTTTCTACTTTTGGTCTGCCCAAGCATATTCAGACTGATCAGGGATCAAATTTTACCTCTCGTTTGTTTGCCCAAGTTATGAAGCTATTGCAAATTAAGCATCGCATGTCCAGTGCATATCACCCAGAGTCTCAGGGGGCACTCGAGAGATTTCACCAAACTCTCAAGGCAATGCTTCGCACTTACTGTTTGGATTCCGGAAAGGAATGGGATGAGGGAATCCCCTTTTTACTGTTTGCTATTCGCGAAACAGTGCAAGAGTCTCTTGGCTTCAGTCCTTCCGAATTGGTTTTTGGTCATTCAGTCCGTGGGCCACTAAAATTGCTTAGGGAACAGCTAGTTTCAGAGAGCAGTGAGGAAAAAAGTGTGTTGGAGTATGTTAGTTCGGTTCGTGAGAGATTGTACCAAGCAAATGAATTTGCAAAAACTGCTCTAGCTAATTCTCAGTCCAAAATGAAAGCAAGATTTGATACTCAATCAGTGCAACGAGAATTTAAAAGTGGTGACCAAGTTCTCGTTTTGCTACCTCTGCCTGGTTCAGCACTATGTGCAAAATTTTCAGGCCCGTACATTGTAGAGCGTAAGCTAAGTGCCACAGATTATGCCATTCAAACCCCAGATCGGCGTAGGAAAAGCCGTGTCTGCCACATCAACATGTTGAAACCGTATGTGCCAAGAGAACAACTTTCTCCCATTAGTCCTGATCTGAAACCAGTAGTTGCAACTGCTGTTTTGCAGGATGCAGAAAATCCGAGTACTGATGACATAACTTTTCGTGATGGTCTTCTTTTTAGTCCTAGGCTTCAAAATTCTGTGATTTTAAGTGATTTAAATGCCCCTCTAATGCATCTTTCTAACGAACAGCAAAAAGATGTAATTGAATTAATCTGTGACTATCCTTCTTTGTTTTCTGATGTTCCAACTCAAACAAACGTGCTAAGTCATGACATTGATGTTCAGGGACACCAACCTATCAAGCAACATGCGTATCGTGTAAATCCCACTAAACGTCAGCAAATGCAAAAAGAGGTTCAGTATCTGTTAGAAAATGGTTTAGCCACACCTAGTAAGAGCTCCTGGAGTTCTCCTTCCCTGTTGGTACCCAAGCCTGATGGCTCCAGTAGATTTTGTACTGACTATAGAAAAGTCAACTCCGTTACTAAGCCAGACTCTTTCCCTTTGCCTAGAACGGAAGATTGCATAGATAGGGTTGGGAATGCTAAGTTTGTGACTAAGCTAGACCTATTGAAGGGATGTTGGCAAGTACCTTTAACCCCTGCTGCTGCTGAAATTTCAGCGTTTGTGACTCCAGACAACTTTTTACAGTACTCAGTCATGGCATTTGGGTTACGAAATGCTCCTGCTACATTTCAAAGATTAATGTGAAAAATCTTTGCAAATGTAGATAACTGTGAGACCTATTTGGACGATGTTATTTTGTATGCACAACATTGGGATGAACATATGGCAAATGTTTTTGACTGATTACAAGACGCAAATCTGACACTTAATCTTGCTAAATGTGAGTTTGGTAAAGCAAGAGTAGTATATTTGGGAAAAGAGGTTGGTCAAGGTGAAGTGCGCCCTCTTGAGGCGAAAGTTCAGGCTATTATTGATGTTCCTGTGGCAAAAACAAAACGTGACCTTAGATGTTTTTTAGGTATGGCGGGTTACTACCGTGGGTTTTGTAAAAACTTTGCGTGTTGCTGCCCCATTGACTAATTTGCTAAAACAAGATCAGACAATGATGTGGACTGAACAGTGTGATTTTGCTTTTAATGCTGTTAAGTCTCTTTTGTGTAGCACTCCTGTCCTTAAGGCTCCTGACTTCTCTATGCCCTTCAAGCTCGAAGTTGATGCAAGTGCAATCAGAGCTGGTGCTGTACTTCTCCAAGAAGACCATCAAGGGGTTGAACATCCAGTTTGCTACTTCTCAAAGAAATTTAACAAACATCAAATTGGGTACAGTACCATTGAAAAGGAAGCTTTGGCTCTTTTGTTTGCTTTGCAACATTTCGAAGTCTACTTAGGTTCCAGCATTTTACCTGTAGTAGTCTATACTGACCATAATCCCTTGATTTTCTTATCCAGAATGAGAAACACAAATCAGAGATGATGAGATGGTTTTTAATGGTTCAGGATTTTAATCTAGAGGTAAAATACAAGACGGGAACTGAGAATGTTGTAGCTGATGCATTGTCTAGACTGTAGAAAAACAAATTGTTTTTCATTTTAGGTGTGGGAGTGTTACGACCCTATAGGTCATAATTGCTGATTATTGTTTTTTTTTCTTTCTGTTTGAGTGTGTCTTCCTACTGCAGGTTACTGCGTGATGCAAACCTAAACTGATTGGTCACCACCAGGGGGAACCAACCATAAAAGGGAACAGGAACAGGAAGTGCGAGGGTGGTGCTTGGCTTCCAACATGGCTCCTGGGTGTTCCTGGTTCCCTGCCACATGGTCTGTCTAAAGTTTGTAGCAGTTAAAGTGTTAGAACTAAGCTGATGGTAAAATCATGTTCTTTGGTGTGAACACTGTTGTTTCTGGTCTCTCAGTGGGGAGAAAATAAGCCTATTCTAACAAGTTCTCTCAGTGGGAGAAAGAGTTTATTTTTTTTCTATGTTTTCTCTTGGTTTGTTTAATTAGGGAGTTAGGTTAGTGATTTGTATTTCATTTTCTTTTCTTTGTTAGTTAAGTTAGTTCTCTTAATCTTGAAGTTAGTTTTGTTTTGTTTATTATTTTCTCTTTCATCCCTTACTGTTATCTCCCCTTTGATTTAAGCCTTGTATTCTTTACAATTTGTTAAATAAACTAAACCTTTTGACCAACAGGAGTATGTGTGGTTGGGGAACCAGGAGGGCATGGGGGCCTCTTTATTCTATGTTACGGGCTGACCTAGACCAGGTCGTAACAATAGACAGTGTAAAAATATTTAATTACACAATTACACATAGCATTTTTATTCTGTACCTGTCTCTTATATGTGGGAGAATACAGTCAACACAGTCCTCATCAAAGAGTTGATAGAAGACCTCAAAAATGAGATGATGAGACATGAAAATCTGATAAAGGAGTGGGACAGAAAAGTGAAGGAGTGGAAGGAGGAGAGAAAACAGTTAATAAAGGTAAATGAAAGGATTAAGAAAACAGAGGAGAAGAAAAGGACATAGCTCATCAGGAAGCTGGAAGAGAAGACAAATAAACAAATAAGATCTAAGAATTAAGATCTTGAGATTGACCTTCTCAGTCATAGTTACAATGAGATCAAAAAAGAAAAAAAGAAAAAGAAATTAGGGAACTTAACGTTGGTCTTCCTGTGATCTTCAGAAAAAACAGCTGATGTCACTTCCTGTTGTAGATGTGACTTGTAGAATGTTTCAGATGGGCTAATGTGTTACGGTAACAGGAATACAATTAAATGTGTATTTTTAACTTAAGTTGGATTGGCTTCTTCGTAATCTTGTTCTTCTTATTATTATTATTCTCACCATGATTTCTGTAACGCTACTCCTCCTACAGCTTTTGATGTAGAATCATGAAATTTTGCAGCTTTTACACAAAAGTTTTGCACTTTAGCTTTTAGCCAAAAGTTTTTGGAATTTAGCTTTTAGCCAAAAAAATAATTGGACTATAGCTTTTTGTCAAAGGTTTTTGGACTTTGCCTTTACACCAATGTTTTTGAATTTTAGCTTTTAGGCAAAAGATTTTTGACTTTACCCTTTTACCAAAAGTTTTTGGACTTTAGCATCTGGCCAAACGTTTTTGAACTTTAGCTTTTAGCAGGAAGTTTTTGGACTTCAGCTTTTAGTCAAATGTTTCTGAACTTTGCTTTTACCCAAAGGTTTTGGACTTTAGCTTTTAACCAATCGTTTTTGGACTTTAGCTTTTAGTCAAACGTTTTTGGAATTTAGCTTTTAGCCAAAAGTTAACAGCATACCAACCACTCCACAATTTTCAGACAGAAATAGCCTAGCCACCATTTAAGATTTTCAACGTTATTAGCACGCTTTTCCAAGCCAACTTAAAGTTCGTTATTGAACTTTCACTTTCTAGTTAATATTAGTATAGTATGTCTATAGATATTTACATAAAAATATAGTTTCAACAATACAAAAAAGTTATGTTGTGTACACATTTATACATGTAAGAAATAAAAAAAAATGTCTCACAGTCTGAGGATTAAGCAGTTTTAGTTTAGAACTGTTGATACAGTAGAGAAGAGGCTGGTGAGGGGCTTCTGTTGGAAGAAATATCTTGTGCTGCTGGATGATTTGTGTGGATTCACTGCATGTGAAGCAGATCATCAGAGGAAAATCATTCTGTTTGGAATCTTTTATTCAGAGTTCTCAGAGTTCACACCACAGAATCCCACAAGCAACACAAGTGTTACCGCCTCCACACACACACACACACACACACACACACACACACACACACACACACACACACACACACACACACACACACACACTGTTCATTTCAGTATGCACACATTTCAGTCCACCTCCTCTTTTCTCTTGTCCTCTTTTCCATACAGTCATAAAAGAGAGAGAGAGAAAGAGGAAGAGATAGAGAGGGGGAGAGAAAGAGGGAAATCGGGAGACAGACAGCAAGAAAGAGGGAGAGATAGAGAGAGAAAGGGAGCAAGACGGAGAGAGTGAAAGATGGAGAGGGAGAGAGTGGGAGAGAGAGAAAGAAAGAAAGAAAGAAAGAAAGAGGAAGAGAGTGGGACAGCAAAGGAAAGGGATAAAGAGAGAAGGGGAGAGAAAGAGGAAAGAGAGAAAAAAGGACAGTGAGGAAAAGAGAGAGAGAGGGAGAGAAATAGGTAGAGAGGGTGAGAGAGCAAGATATAGGGAGAGATAGATAAAGCACAAGAGAGAGTGATAGATGGAGAGGGAGAGAGAGAGAGAGAGAGAAAGAGAGGTGTGAGAAAGAAGGAGAGGGCGAAAAATAGGTAGAAGGGAAGAGAGAGAGAGAGAAAGAAGGATAGTGAGGGATAGAATAGAGAGAAATTAAGAGACGGAGAGAAATATGTAGAGAGGGCGAGAGAGAGCAAGATAGAGAGATAGAGAGAGTAATAGATGGAGAATGAGAGAGTGAGAGAGAGGGAGAGAGAAAGAGAGAAAGGAAGACAGCTGGCGAGAGAGAGAGAGAGAGAAAGAGCGAGATAGAGAGGGAGAGAATAAAGTGAGATGGGGAAAAGGAAGGCAAGAGAGTGAGAAAAAGAGGTAGAGAGAGAGAGATAGAGAGACAGATAGAAACATTGGAAGAGGAAGTGTGTGTGTGTGTGTGTTTTAGTGGGGAGATGTGCTGTAGGTCCAGGGTTCCTCAGCTCATTTCCCCTCTCAGTCTCTGTGGATGAATGTAGATGAGACAGTTTCCCCAAAACTAGTCTGACAGACCACCCCCCCACCTCTCCACCACAGGACCCGGACCACACTAAAAACAGCACTACACTCTTTAAAACTTCTTCTCTTCACCCCTCCAGCATTTTAGCTTCTCTACACTGAGATTCCTGTGTTTAAGATTCCAGAGATGTCCATGTTGTGGAAACTACATGGGCAACTATCTAGTTACAGAATAAGTTTCTGTTTAAACAGTTGATTTACTTACTGGATATAAACAGGTTATCCAGTGGCAAAGTCTGCTTTACTTCTGGTCCTTTAGTAAACTCAACTGAAACTCAGTTTTAGGCTATGTTCACATTACCACGCTGAAGAGTCTCAAATCAGATTTTTTGCTTAATGTGGCTCAGATCTGATTTTCTTTATAGCTGTGTTCAATTGTTTCAAATCAGATTCGATTCAATTTCATATGTGGTCCTCAATCGGATATGTATCCGATCCATGAACATGCGACATGAATGTGAACGGACAAATCAGAATTTATGTCTTCTTTTATTTTTCGTTTTTTACGCTGTGCTTCGTGCTTCTCTCTCGTATTCACACATCTCTTGGTGTAGCTGTGCAGCTATAGCTGCAAAAAACAGCAAAAGCAAACCACCTGGCCTTTTTTCACCCCCCCTCTCCACTCCAGCAAAAGATGCTCCACATATGAGCTGCTAACAAACTCATCCATTTCCCTTTATAAAGCAACGAGTCGTCTCTTTAATATGACGTTTTTTTGCTGTTGGTGAAGAAGGCAAGGTTTATACACATATCAATGTGTATATATATATATATATATATATATATATATATATATATATATATATATATATATATATACATATATAATATATATATATATATATATAATGTAAGATGTTACATTTTTTCATTGACAAATTTGTTCACATTACACAAAGATTCAGCTCCCTTACATTTGTAAATGTGAACCGTCAAGATAAATAAATCTGATCTGAGCAAAAAATCGGATTTAAGCAATGTGGCTTGTAAGGTGAACATAGCCTATGACCACCAACTGTCTATTTTCATGCATGCTGCCTGCATTGTTTAAACAGCAACAGTGCTTCTGGATATATCTACACAGATAGTGGTGTGGAAAAGAGGTGTGTTCAGCAGCATTACTGTATTACAGTATTGCTATCTTGGCAATGGAAAACCCAGGTGTGCCACTTACTGAAAACAGCATAGATGACAGTAATCAATCAGATGTTCATTACTATCTTGACAGTTATTTATTGGACAATATTCAATAAAAATGCTGTGTAGTGCAAGACTAGGCAAGACTAATTGAATTTATTAAGACCATAGACTGTGTATAGCTGGACAGAGCATCGTCTCTCAGAAGTAAAGCCACCACAGGTCGGGCGCCCCCTGCTGTTCGGTTTCAGAAAGCTGTGTAACCCCACCCATCCCCATAAGTTCAATGGCAAAACAGACAAATTTCAATCACGTTTTTTTTTCCAATATACTGTAATTCTACCTCCATTATTTAAATGCAGCAGCTAGTGTAACCTCTGCTTGTATTGTTAAATTTTTACATCCCCACAGAACTCGTTTTTCAAAACGTTATTCAGCTCTATTCAAAAAAGGTGTGGTTATTGTTAAAGGGCTGGTTATGGGCGGGACCAATAACAGACCGTCAGCTCCGCTCTGCTCCGCACCGCAGCCTGTGACCTCGAGGCAGACCTCAGGGGCGGGGTTATTTAAATGAGTAAGCTGTCTCTCCACAGTCTTTCTCCCTCCTCTGGTCTCTACTGCGCAGACTCAGGTTTCAGGATCTCCAACATGGTGGAAGATTTTGGCTTCATTTTCATTGAATGCACGGGGACAGTCTCTGATTAAGACTGGTTTAGGATACACTTTTGCTTATATGGTGAAACGGCTACTGGAGACCAATATCAGGATTAGAGGTTTAAATCCCGTAATCATTTTAGCAGAAAAGCCACATTCTCTCTAAACAAGCACCATTTATTCCATCAATGGTGCTACAGAGCTGTGACGAGCCTTTTGATGATTGATAGGAAGTCAACTCTAAAGTGCGTTTTTGGGAAATCAATTTTATATGACTGATGCAGCTCTTCTGAGAGCTCAGACAATTCTCAGTGGCCATAATAGAGTGATTATGTGTGTTGTGTAGTTACACAGCCTCTCTATTCACTTTATTCATCTCAGACAGACAGAGCTTTTATCATAATGAAAGGACCATTAACAAAAAGACACAATCAGTTTAAAGCAACATCATAAGAGAGGTTCCTAAACACATTCAGTGAATACAAACACTAATTAATATTATTATTATTATTATTATTACCATCATCACCACAGTTGGTGAAATACTAATAATTAGTTTAATTTAAATAGCCCTTTCCTCAAACACAAATGAGAGGGTTATTTATAATGGTTATACTTTAAAGTACTGTAGACCTACGTAAATTACACATATAGTATGTATATTCTGTAGTAGCAGTATGGCAGTGAGAAACAAATTAATGATATTAATAATAATATATTAATGACACTTTCTACTAGAATTTATAGAACCCTGGACTCTATTAACTCTATTAACTACAGCGTTCCAGTGCCTGAATAAGTTAATAGAGTCCAGCTGTGTAAGTTAATCTCAGTATAAATACATCTGTTGTGTGTAGGATGTGGTTTGTTAGTGAACATTAGTGAACAAACAGCATCATGAAGTCCAAGGAACTCACCAGACAGGCCAGAGATAAAGTTGTGGAAAAGTTTAAAGCAGGGTTATAAAGACATATTATCCCAAGCTTTAAGCATCCCAAGGAGCACTGTCTAACAATCCATCATTCAAAAATAGAAAATGTATTCTACAACTGCAGACCTACCAAGACATGGCCGTCCACCTAAACCAACAGATTAAACAAAGAGAGCACTAGTCAGAGAAACAGCCAAGAGGCCCATGGTACCTCTGGAGGAGCTGCAGAGATTCACAGCTCAGATGGGAGAATCTGTCCACAGGACAACTACAAGTCGTGCACTCAAACGTACAAAAAGTGCTGTTTGTAGCAAACATGTGGTAGAAGGTTATGTGGTCAGATGAGACCAAAGTTGAACTTTTTGGCCTAAATACAAAGTGCTTTGTGTGGCAGAAAAGTAACACTGCTCATTATCATGAACACACCATCCCCAAAGTAAAACATGGTGGTGGCAGCATCAAGCTGGGGGGATGCTTTTCTTCAGCAAGGAGAGAGAAGCTGGATAGAGATAATTAAAAGATGGACAGTTAAAAATAAGTTTGTGGTTGTAAAGTGACAAAATGTGAAACATTTCAAGGGGTATGAAAACATTCGCAAGCCACTGTATGTACCATTGAACAGACTATAGATTATATTTGCATAATAAGTGTATCCCCCCCCACATCTAAATCACCATCACTGTGTAGTCTTGCTAACCAGATCTACCTTCAACTGGGTAGGGTCAATATAGACAAGCTATATACCATTTAAAAGCTTAGAATCTCAGCTTTTCAGTCACCTAGGTCATTTTATCTTTATATATTCTCAAATATTAACTATTCCAGTGTTAATATACCTTGCAGACAAGATTTTAAGAAAAAAATATAGTTATGATATGAATATTCATATTTTTTATAACGACATAGTTTACCAAAGGGGGCTAAAATATACATCAAACGAACGGGCAGGCTCTCAGGATTACGGGGATATACGCCTTTCATCTCTAAAGTGTACTGAGTTACAGGCAAAAGAGTAAGTTTTTTTAACTTCAGATTCATCTCATTGGAAAACCTGGAGCAGCGCTCTGAGGAGCCCCTCACCCCGCCCTCGCGGCTCAGACCCAAACAAAGGCACTCACCCCGTTCAGCAGATACTGATACTCCTCTCCAGTCTGTAGAAATCCTCAGGAAAGCGTAAAGAGTGCTCCCAAAAAGCGGCGGATCATCTTATTAATGCCTTCACTAATTAATTCGTATAAACTGAACCGTATGTCCGATCGCTACCGTTCCAAAACTTCCTGACTCCTCGGAACCTTACCTAGCGACTGTGTCGTCACTCGGCCAATCAGAGGCGGAGAAATGGAGTCAGGAGCGGCGATAGGCCGAATTTAACCGCTGTCGTCAGGCTCTGACCAGTCAAAGAGAGTTTTCTGCGAGACTTCACACTTCTGGCTTATTCTATGGCACAGTAGAGAGCGTGTTAGGCCCATTTAGTGCAGGAAAGGTAGTCAGTCACGTTTTTTAAAGGCTTTTTGTCAGAATAGGCCTGTTCTTTGCTGAAAGGTTATTATTTACTGTAGGTCCAATATCTTTTAAACTATAAGACCTTTTAATTCCACCAATTTTACAGGGTGAAAGTAGACCACTAATGGAACAAGTTTAAATAAAAAAATGTTTTCGACCACAAGAACTGACCAAGTTATAGGCTCTAAAACATGAATTTTAAAGTAAAATTTTGAAAAGCGCCTAGATTTTTTTGTTGTTTTTATCATATTCTGACCACTGGGGATCCATTTCAACATTTTTAAGTATTTCTAATAAAACTTCAAAGGCTTTTAAATAACAATACTTCATGAAACTGTCTCTACTTTATATCCTGTTTGAGTATAAGGCCTCAAGATTTGTGTGTAAAATTCAGGCGGAAAATGGCAAAAACAGGCCTGGAGGTTAATATGATTGATCACATTTCTTTAATGAATACAGAACTAAATGGCCCTGATTCCCGTCTGACAGCCTCCCATTTCCCATTATGGGCTAACGTGGATCCAGCACTCTGGTAATTTGTTGCAGTTCTCGTTTAGTAAACTGTAACTTGCTCTCATGGCCTTCAACATAAAAAATCAATCAATTAAACTTGTTTTATATAGCACCTTTCAGATAAATACTGTACTATTGAAATTCAAGATACTTTACATGTGATTGAAGAAAATATAAAATAAAAAATATTATAAAATAGACAAGATAGAACAAATTAAATGTTACTGTTATGCACTACATAAAAGCCAAGCTAAACACACGTTTTGGAGCATAATGGCTTAAAGCAGCATTACCAAAGGTTTGTGTTTTTCTTTGTGGAACAACTAAAGAAAAGATCTGGAGGATCTGAAGGGCCTTCCTGGTTCATAAATTGAAAGCATTTCTGTGAGATAGTCTGGGGAAAGACCATTTAGTGCTTTATTAACTAATAGAAGAATTTTAAATCAATATGAAAACAAACAGACAACCAGTGTAAAGACTTTAAAACCAGTTTAATGTGTGCTCTCATTTTGGTCTTAGTCAGCACTCGTGCAGCAGAGTTTTGATAATAATGGATATAAATGGTATAATACCCAAGGGAAGGTAGCCCTGATGGGCAAGACTACACACACACACACACACACTGATGGTGTGAGACAGAACGTGTGTGGAACTAAACTTAGCATAACCCCAGGTCTGACCCTTTGTGTTAACTTCTTTAATGCAGTCAATGCTGTCCAAAATAACATCTTTCTCAGTGAAACAATCCACTTAATTTGTGAGTGATTTTTTTTGTATTTTGTATTTTTTTTGTATGTAAAGCGAGAATCTTGAAAAGCGCTATATAAATAAAATGTATTATTATTATTATTATTATTATTAGTGAGTATGGGTTTTTATTAGGCACTTCCAGCAACATTCAGGGAATGATTATTACCATTGATGAGTAGTTACTGGAACTACTGCTTACTACAGTAACACCTCAGTCACTACAGTAAAACCATTATAATTTCCCCTTGTTTAAGTGAAATAGCTGAGGGATTTTATACAACAGGGAAAATCCTCCTGTAAGGTTTATACTTAAGGGAATAACTTGGTAAAAAGATGTTTTATGCAACCAGGTACTGGCCTCTTTTACTGGCAAATTTGCGTTCAGTCTCAAGACACAGGGGCAAGAGTCTGAGTCAAGTCTTGAGCCCCTAGGGTAAGAGCCTAAGTCACTGACTCGTCACTCCATTTTTGTCATAAAGAGGCATAAAAATAAAGCTGACGAGAAATGCTTTGAATTTATGTCCTGTAAAAACGTAGTGTCCCCATTTTATGACATTTTTCAAATGGATTTACATTATTACCCCAAGAGCAGCATCATTATGAATCAGTGTACAGTATATTATTCTTGCTGCTGCACCCAGCCTTAGTGGCTGCACTAGTGTAAAAGTAATGGTTTCAAAACTTTAAAGGTATAAAGGTAAAAGTAATGTAAGGGGAAAATGGGTAACACTTTACTTGGATGGTCCAACTGGCGCTCAACTGCATGTCTATTATGGCTCAACTGATGGCTCAACTGCATGTCTATAAAATGCAATTTAACTGAAAGGTGAAAGTAAATGATTCTCTATTGAATGTAGCCCAACATCCAACTCTAACCCAGAATCTAATCTTAACATTTTAGGATTGGGTTTAGGGTTAGATTTAAAGTTTAGTTTAAGTTTAGGGTCTACTTTGAATCATTTAGAATCAACATAGGGTTAAGTTGCATTTAATATACATTCAGTTGACTGTTAGGCCATAAAATGGACCATCCTAGTAAAGTGTTAGCAAAAACGGCCATTAGGAACAAAAGCTTAGGCCGTGCCACAGGATCCTATAGTGCACTACACCCCCCCCCCCCCCTCCCCAAAACACATTTTACTAAAAGCCATAATGGCTATAATGTTCTATTAAAATGTTAATGTTGATAAATTTGGGATGCACTGGGCTCCCCAGTGTTTCAGCTGCATATACGCTGATTGTAAATGAATGTATTTTAGTAGAATAAAGTAAATATATTAAATAGTTTAGTTTAGTTGGACTGGAGTTTGTCTGGAGTTCTCTTGAGTCTCTGCACGGATCATCTTCATACTAGGCGTGTGCAGGTGTGATGGATCACAGTATAAACCAATAGGGAGTCAGAATGGTATATGTTTATACTTCTCTACATCCAATCACAATCAGATTCACTCTATCTGGATGGGGAGATTTATCTGGATCGGGGTTTTATTGAACGATAAGAAGCCGGAATGAAAACAAGCTGAAATGAAATAGGAGTGAAAATGTAAGAAGTGGAAGTAAAAACACATATAATTATTACAGTAAAGTATCAATAAACAACATTTCCACCTAGTAAGGTAATGAAGTATTTGTTCTTCATTACCTGACACCTCTGAATGTGAAGTGAAATAAGACTAAAAAGACTAAAAAATGCCTAAAAATGGCATTTTTTGTGCTCAGTTTCCTCAGTTGACGGGATATGTTCAGATTGCGTTGCTGACCAGTATACACTATAAAACTATGCTCAAAATCGGGTCGGAGGAATGAAACATGATCTGGAGGCCAAAAGTCTGCACTTCTCACACGCTTGTCAATTCTCTCTCCAGCTGTCTGTAGTGCTAACTCATACCTTCAATCTAGACATCAGGTTGTACTTTTGTAATTCCTTCCAGCATCAAAACTCTAGCAACCTTCTGGCAGGGCAGGTTAAATCACACAGAGGTGACTGACTGTATTTCTCTCATTAGCCACCACTGTTTTTGTTCTCTTCCTTTCAGAAGATGAACACTGCGCCCACTTCTCCTCCACAGGGCACCTAACAAATCAATTGTTTCTGAGAGAAGATCTAATGCAGTGTTAAATAAAAACTCACAGTGTGTCTGAAACTTGAGCCTTTTTTCTTTGGTACATTTATGTGTTTTCTGTTCAGTACTGAATTATGAAGATCTGCTGTGGAGGCTGATCCCGTGAAAGAATGATGTAGTGTGTTTCATAGTTTAAACCAGGGAATTTCAATAAGCATGAAACATCTGGCCTGTGAGGTTGTTTGAACTATAATGAAAATAATGAAAAAAAAAACAAAAACGCTTCTCTGGTGAGCTTTTGTTTACACTCCTCTCCTCCTGTGACTTTAGTTTCCGCCCATTCTCGTTTTTCTGCCCGTTCTTGGGCTCCTTATCTCCTTATAGGGCCTTTTTTCCCGGCTATATCCCAATTCACTAGCCGGGGCAGCGGTAGTGTATTGGACCGCGACCTTTACAACAGGAGTTTGTGATGGGCAGTGCTGTAACGCGAGAGCAGAAGGGAGGCGGACGTTTGAGCGGGTAAGACATAACTTTTAATAAATAACAAATAAACAAATAAACAAACAGGGGAATGACGAAAATAAATATGTACATAAACAAACAAACAAGGAGTAACGATAAACAGAATATAACAAAACACGGCTAGGGATATATACAGGGGTAACTACATAAATATATACAAAATAAACAAAGAAACAAACAGGAACTAAACGTGACTAGAAAATAAACGTGAACACAACTAACAAGAAATAAACAAGAGCGTATAAATGCAAAAACCAAGAAACGAGGGATAACAATAACAAAGCGAGACAGACAACACGGGAAGGTGCAGAGACCGACAGCAAACGTAGACTAACAAGTACTATTTATACTAAACATGAAACAATGAACACCTGGGGAAACAGGTAACGAGGGGCGGAGCTACAAATTACACACACGTAATGGAAAAGTACAAGAGAAACACACTAGGAAACGGGGAAAACACAGGAAAACATAGCGAGGGCGTAACAGAAGTCCCTCCCTAAACGTGCAGCTCCCGAGGCGCGTAAAAACGAACCCCGGGGGCCGGCGGCGGGGAGAGGCCGGGAAACACAAGAGACGAGACCTGAGACTTAACATGGGGCAGAACAGGAGACTGAACTAAAGACCGGACAGGAGACTGGACAAAGAAAGGAGACTGGACCTTGGACATGAACGGAGACTGGACATTAGACTGTACACTGGACAAGACAGGAGACTGGACAGGGAACTGGACAGGGGTCGGTGACTGGACATGGGGCATGACTGGTGACTGGACTGGACTGGACAAGGGAACAGGGACAAAAACATTAACCGGGACAGACACAAACACGGTCACAGGGACAGGTACACAGAAACCAGACAAGACAGGAACAGGAACATAGACCGACACAGGAACCAGAACAGGGAGCGACAGGGGTACAAAATAAACTTGGGGATGCCCAGGACTGGCTAAAGTCTGTGGTGTGGTCCGTGGGGCCAGCCTGGGCACAGTTCTAGGGCTGGAGTCCGGGGGCCTTGGGGCAGACCTGGGCACACGGGGCTTGGGGCGAAACTTAGTCCTGGGTGCCGGGATAGGCATGGGTGTGGTGACGGGCCTCGCTGGCGACGCGACGGCTTGGGCAGCAGAAGCTGGAGGCGCAGCGACTCGGGCAGCAGGAGCTGGCGGCGGTGCGGCGTCTCGGGCAGCAGGAGCTGGCGGTGCGGCGACTCGGGCAGCAGGAGCTGGCGGTGCGGCATCTCGGGCAGCTGGAGCTGGCGGCACGGCGACTCGGGCAGCAGGAGCTGGCGGTGCGGCGACTCGGACAGTAGACACTGGCAGTGCGGCATCTCGGGCAGCGGGAGCTGACGGCGCGGCGACTTGAGCAGCTGGGGCTGGCGGCGTGGTCGGCGCTGGAGCGGTAGGCACCGCTGGCACAGGGACATGGACGGTGGGCACTGCTGGCTTCGGCACATGGGCAGTGGACACCGCTGGCACAGGAACATGGACGGTGGGCACCGCTGGCATCGGCACATGGGCGGTGGGCACCGCTGGCACAGGAACATGGACGGTGTCTGGCACCGCTGGCATCGTAGCAGGAGCGGTGGGCACCGCTGGCATCGTAGCATGGGCGGTGGGCACCGCTGGCACAGGAACATGGACGGTGTCTGGCACCGCTGGCATTGTAGCAGGAGCGGTGGGCACCGCTGGCATCGTAGCATGGGCGGTGGGCACCGCTGGCACAGGAACATAGGCGGTGGGCACCGCTGGCACAGGAACATAGGCGGTGGGCACTGCTGGCACAGGAACATTGGCGGTGGGCACCGCTGGCACAGGAACATTGGCGGTGGGCACCGCTGGCACAGGAACATTGGCGGTGGGCACCGCTGGCACAGGAACACTCACATGAACAGACTTGGACCCTTGGGCTGTAGGTGTCTGTGTGACGACTCGGGCTGCTGAAGGCTGCACGGAGACTTGACTTAATTTCACCGCAGCGTATTCAGGTTCCGGGGTGGCAGTAGCAGTACAGTGTAGCGCCGTTGTCATGGGAACCCCGGAGCGAAGATCTGCTGCCGCTGCGGGCGACTGGAAGCGCTGCTCGGCGGCCGCCGTGGAAGCTGGGTCTGCAGCCGTAGAAGATGCGGGCGCCGTAGCAGCCAGAGAAACTTGACCCGTGGAAGCAGGAGATGCTAACTGCGTTAGCCGCGTAGCCGTGGGGATGCCTGGAGCTGCAGCCGCTGGAGAAGCTAGCTGCGTTAGCCGCGTAGCCGTGGGGATGCCTGGAGCTGCAGCCGCTGGAGATGCTAGCTGCGTTAGCCGCGTAGCCGTGGGGAAGCCTCGAGCTGCAGCCGCCGGAGGAGCTAGCTGGTTAGCCTCAGAAGCTAGCTGCGGAGCCGACGAGGTGGAGCGCGCCCTGGGAGGCGGGTGGAGGATAGCCTCCGCAAGCGGCGGCAAGCGGGCTCTCATCGGACAGTACAACTCGTCCTCCGAACTGGACGCGGCTGCGAGGAGGTCCACGTAATCCCAGAAATAGTCCTCACAGTCCGCGTTTCTGCCCGCCTTGCCTACCTCGTGGTTCGGAGCGAGGCCGATGGCCCCAACCGTTAGCCCCCCCCCCAAGAAAATCCTCCGAATTTTGGGACCTCTTAGAACGCCTAGCCCGAGGCCTTCTCCGGCCTCGAGGCCTCGGGTTTTCCTGCGCCGAGGTCCCAAAGGGGGCATGACGGATGGCCAGCCCGGATCCAACCCAAGGGTTTCCCGCATAAACGTCCATTGCGGTCGGTCTTTCTGTAACGCGAGAGCAGAAGGGAGGCGGACGTTTGAGCGGGTAAGACATAACTTTTAATAAATAACAAATAAACAAATAAACAAACAGGGGAATGACGAAAATAAATATGTACATAAACAAACAAACAAGGAGTAACGATAAACAGAATATAACAAAACACGGCTAGGGATATATACAGGGGTAACTACATAAATATATACAAAATAAACAAAGAAACAAACAGGAACTAAACGTGACTAGAAAATAAACGTGAACACAACTAACAAGAAATAAACAAGAGCGTATAAATGCAAAAACCAAGAAACGAGGGATAACAATAACAAAGCGAGACAGACAACACGGGAAGGTGCAGAGACCGACAGCAAACGTAGACTAACAAGTACTATTTATACTAAACATGAAACAATGAACACCTGGGGAAACAGGTAACGAGGGGCGGAGCTACAAATTACACACACGTAATGGAAAAGTACAAGAGAAACACACTAGGAAACGGGGAAAACACAGGAAAACATAGTGAGGGCGTAACAAGTGCTGCACTGCGGGCTGCCAGCAGGGGGACTGGTAGAAATGGTAGAGTGGGAGCCCAAATCTCCAACTCCCAGAATCCCCGGCAGTGATTAGTGTCAACCAGCTGCACATGTGCACTACCCTATTTAAACCTCAGTCAAACCAGACCTCACTGTTGCACCTTCACTGAGGGGTGACCGGTACTAGAGGGTATAAGAAAAGAAAAGAAAAGAAAAGAGAATAAAATAAAAGGTGATTTTAAAAAAGGAAAGTGATCACAGCAAGCATCACAAAAAGAAAATAAAATAAAAGAAAAGGTGGTCTCAAAAGAAAGCCAAACAAAAAAGAAAAGAAAAGAAAAAGGTGGTCTTAAAAGAAGGAAAGAGATGTGAAAAGAAAGCCACACAGAAAGAAAAGAAAAGAAAAGAAAATATCTTGAAAGAGAGCATAAAGAGAGGACTGAGCGGTGCTCAGCCAGTTCTTAGTTTGGTTGTGTTTTAGTTTTGTTTATTTGAAGTTTAACGCTGTCTTTTGTTGGTACAAGCCATTCTGTGGCATTTCCTTTGTTCTGTTTCCTGCCTTTTTTTCCACACCTCTTGTGGGGGATTTCTTCCCACCCATTCTCCAGTCTCCTTGGAGAAACATTCACCTGAGCACAACACATTTAAAATTATTATCCCAATCCATAACTAGAACTAAATAATACAAAATAGAACTATATCTTTATATCCATTATATATTCATATCTGCTCTGGACTTGGATCCCACACCTACCCCAACTGTAACAGAGTTTGATCCCGCGTGAGGAGCGGTGTGTTTGTTTTGTTTATTTTTTCCTTTCTTCTTGGGTTTACCTGATTCATTTCCCAAAAACATATCCAAAACTATCTGGCCCGTGGCCAAAACTAATTGCCGACCCCTGGTTTAAACTGTAAAAGATTACATCCCTACTTCCTCAAATAGCATTAGTGAACTTATTTCATAATATTCTAATAATTTAACTTAATTTTAGAAAATTACAATTTTGTATCTTTTATAACTAAATACACTTGAGTAAACTACACTCCACTCTTTCAAGTTCTTCAGTGAGAATGCAGGAGAACTTTCCACTGATGGCGCTTTTCCACCAAAAAAACACTGGTCGTTGAACCAGTTCCATCCAGGCTTATAAGAACCGTGGTGCTTTTCAGCGAACAGCCCGCGTTTCCACCAGATGAAGCTACTTTTGTTGGTGAAAATGTTGGTTCCACATCGGTGGAAAAGCTCTAACATTGAACTTTCACTTCAAATTTGGGAACTTTTGAGTCAAAATTTTCAACTTAAATATCAAATTCATGGTCTGTAACTCAAACTCACTTAAGTATGTTTTAGTTACTGTATCTTAGTGAATTTTACTTGCATCTTCCCGATTTATTCCTCACATCATTTATTTGCCCCCCATTAACTCACCATCAGTGTGTAGTCTTGGCCACCTTTACTTGGGTACACTGTATGGACAGATGTATGGTTTGGTTTTCTGCTGGTTAAAAACTCCAATAAAGAAACTGAGCTGGATTCATTTTCCCATGTAATTGGAGACCTGTCTGACAAAAAGATGCAGGGCCATTTTATAATCCATCAAGACAAAAAAATCACAAAAGCTAGCCTTGCAATAATATACAAAAGTTAGTTATATTTAGGGGCTAATAAATATATACTGGCAAGACTTTTTTTGTATTAACTAACTACCCAAGGGAAGGTAAACCTTGTCAATAAGACAATAAGACACTGATGGTGAGTTAGTGGTGCAAATAAATGATGAAATTTTAAGCAGGACTGTTATGTTTCATTACTTTTAAGGAACACATTTCCACTATTAATTTGGGAAAATATGGTTTAGAATTTAGTAGCTCTTTAAAACCTGAAAAAGCAAAAGAAGCATTTACTAATGGTATCCTTGAAACTGGGAATGTTTCTCAAGAATGTCTACAGCCTCTGTGTTATAAAGTGAGAGAGATATTACAGATAACAGAGATGCAGGGTGAGGGTTTACAGCATGCCCCGAACGAGGTGGGTGGTCAGTTGATGGTAGTTATAGGGGCTCTTTGGATTGGCTGGTTGGACCAGTGCTTGTTTAAAAGATAGCAATCAGGTCAGGATAAAAGTCAGGATCTTTGAGTATAAACCAGAGAGACAATCCCTCGGGGGAGATTGGGAGAAGCTCCTCTGAGAACCCGGACTCTCTTCTCCCTAGGCTCTATTTTATTCTCTCTCTCTTTCTCTAGAAGGTTTTCCATTCACTGAGTTTTTGGCTTTTATTTAAAATTTTAAATAAAACCCCCAATATACCTGCTATAGCCCTATACAACCCTAAATTCCTTATACTGTCCTTATAGATCTTACACTTTCCTATACCATACTATAATATACTATACTGCACTATATTCCTCATATGATCTCTATTCTACCCTGTACTACCTTATGTTACCGTGTACTGCCCTACACTACCCTTCAGTACTGTAGACTGTCTATACTACCCTATTCCCTCTATTCTTTCCTATACTACCTTATATCGCCCTGTACTGCCTATACTATCCTTTACTCTCCTGTACTACTCTATAGTCCCTATACTACTCTATACTGCAATATACTCCATATTCTACCTTTTACTATCCTAAGCTACCCTATACTGTCTATAGTAACCTATACTCCTTTCCCTATACTACCCTATACTGTCTATACTACCCTATCCTATCGTAAACTGGCCTAAGCCGTCTATATTCCCTATCTTACCCTATATTATCTTTTATCACCTTGTACTGTTTATGCTATCCTGTCGCATACTACCCTATAATACATATACTGTCCTATACTGCAATATACTCTGTATTCTACCTTATACTATCCAATACTGCCCTATACCCCTATACCAACCTGGACTGCCTATACTATCCTATACTCCCTATTTAACCCTATACTGTCTGTACTCCCTATTCTACTCTATACTGTCCTATACTGTCCATATACTACCCTATACTGCAGTACACTCTGTATTATACCTTATACTATCCCATACTGCCATATATTCCCTATACTATCCCATACCATCCTGTACTGCCTATACTACCCTATACTCCCTATTTAACCCTGTACTGTATGTACTCTCTATTCCACTCTATACAGTCCTATACTGTCCAAATACTACCATATACTGCAATATACTCTGTATTCTACCTTATACTATATTTTACTCCCTATTCTACCCTGTACTATCCTATACTGCCCTAGACTACCCTATACTGTCTTTAGTACCCTGTACTCCCTTCCTTATACTACCCTATACTCTCTGTACTCCCTATTATACTCTATACTGTCCATATACTACCCTATACTGTCTGTACTTCCTATTCTACTCTATACTGTCCTATATTGTCCATATACTACCCTATAATGCAATATAAGCTGTATTCTACCTTATACTATCCTATTCTGTCCTATACTCCCTATACTATCCAATACCATCCTGTACTGTCTATACTACCCTATACTCCCTATTTAATCCTATACTGTCTGTACTCTCTATTCTACCATATACTGTCCATACTAACCTACACTGTCCTATACTGTCTTTGCTACCCTATACTATCGTAAACTGCCCTAAACCATCTATATTCCCTATTCTATTCTATATTATCTTTTACCACCTTGTACTGTCTATGCTGTCCTAAACTGTCCCATACTACCCTATAATATATATACTACCCTATACTGCAATATACTCTCTATTCTCCCTTATACTATCCAATACTGCCCAATAGCCCCTATACCATCCTGTACCGCCTATACTATCCTATACAACCCTATATAGCAATATACTTTATATTCTAACCTACCCTGTCCTACACTATATACAATCTATACAATCCTATACTAGGCTATACATATCTAGTTATATCTGGTGGGAATTGAAGTCTGACAACATCAGCACTGACAGCTGGCCTTTCTTTATTTGTTTGGCACCAAAATCTAATCTTCTAACTCGCTATTGTCAACACCTCAATATGTCCCAGGATTCCTGGGAAAAAATTGATTAGAAATAGTTTGAGCTTGATTAGATCACATAATTTTTTTTTTCTCAAATGAATTTCTATCATAGCCCCTTCTTCTTGAATAAATCCTGTTAAATATAAAATAAACATGCCCCACTTTGGTATGCTTCTGAGCTACGTATGTTCAGACGTCCCCCGGGGCCGGGAGGGACCAGACGCAGTCTCAGTACCAAGAGCGAGTAAAAATAACGAGAGCTGTGTCTTTCTATCTACAGTAACAGTGACAGTTTGGGGATTGATGAGACCATTAGTGAGACATCATGATGACACCTCTGAAGCTTTACATTCACAGTAAAAAAAAGGATCCGTCGCAGACTGTAGTCAGGCCTAGGTTTTGTTTTCTCAAGATATACGCAGTAGGGTGATATACCCACTTAGGAGACCAATTTAACATATGCCCACCTAAACAAGTGGAAAAAAAAACAAGAGATATATCTGTCTGTGAACTCCGAACTGAATTTTGATTTATTGTGTAATATAAAAGGTGTCTCAAATGTAAAGAAACACCTATATAAAATTAATATGGTTTGGCAGATGGGAATTTATCCCCCAACTGTGGTCAGCTACAGCTTGTTAGAAAGGAGCTCCCTGCCTGAGTTGCCAGGTTTGTGGTTTTCCCACCAAATTTGGCATATTTGATATTGAAAAGCAAACACTACCGAGAACAAATGTAAATGCAATCCGAAGAGGCATTGCTTTTTCACAATAACATGCAGAATATTTGGTAACACTTTATAATAACTTTCACTAATATTTATATTTTTTAATAAACTAATAATCAGTAGATGTGAACAAAGCCTTAGTTCATCAGAATTTGAATATTATCAATATTTACATACACATTTGAATATTATCAATGTCTACACAACACTTAGTTGTCAGCATAAATCTTCATATTTAGAAATGTTAAAAAAATGATTAGCTCATCAGAATTTAAACAATAATAAACCACTAGTTAATAAGAATTTAAAACCAGACAAATGTTTATCAATTGTAGTTTGTTTCCAATATGTTCATTACTGTTTACAAATATGTTAGCAGCTTTTCAGTTCTTTAAAATGTGAAAATATATAATAAAAAATATAAATATATAATAATTATTAGTCATTAGTTAATCGTATATTAATGAAAATTATTATAAAGTGTTACCTAATATTTTATATACAATTACAAAATATAATACACTCACTGTCCAATCAGAACCCACTACTGAAATTGGGGCGGAGCTCAGAAACCAGTCAAAAGCTAGCACTCATAGCTGTATTTTAAACCAGAGAAAATTTATTTTGTGACAGGATATAAAAGGAAATAAACCTAGACCATACTTTTCAAAGTTGAACAAATTATTATTAAGGTGTGGGTACCAGATCCCAAGGTGTGGGAATGAGATACTAATGTGTGGGAATGAGATAATAAAAAGAAACCAGTTCACTCTCCATTTTCTTACTAAAGATTATCCTTGGATTAAAGGAGCTTTGATGTAATATTCAGTCACTTCATGGGCTTTAATTTACAAATAAAGCAAGCTCTAGCTAATTCTCGGCTAGATTAAATTAACTTGTTCCCACACCTGTGTTTCCACATTGTATACACACAAAATATGGAACTATGAAAACAAATCCAAAAACATGAAGCTCATGTGTCACATTGTGACTCCAAACTGCTAAACTCTAAGCACAATTCTATATATTCTCACTCAGATATCATTCTAAAGCACAGCTTTGCAAATCACTAAACACAAACCTTGCTCACCTGAGAATCACTGATCTTCAAATACAAAACTCTAATCACCAAGAAGTCTCATACAAGTTGCAGCTATGTAAACTTAATTAGAAGAACGTTTCAATCATTTTGTATAAAAGAGGCCTCACGTGACTGATACAGCCCTCCTATGTTGTGATCTGGGATAATGTAAGTTTCCACCGGGCAGCTCTGGTCAATGATTGGTTCTCTAAATCCACAGTTTGTTGTGCTGCACCTTCCACCATATTCCCCATTTCTCAATTCAATAGAGGAATTCTTTTCTGCATGGAGGTGGAAAGTGTACAAACGCAGACCCCACGAGCGTGTGGCGCTACTTCATGTAATGGGGGAGGCATGTGATGACATCCACACAGATGATTGCCAAAGATGGATTTGCCATGCAAGGCGTTTTTCCCCCGCTGTTTGGCGAGAGAGAATATTGCAGCTGATGTAGATGAGGTCTTCTTGCCTGACCGAGATCAGGGGTCTGATGAACAGTGCTCTGTTTCTTTGCATTTTGCAATAAATATATTTTTGTGTCCTCTTTGTATGTGAATTTTCCTTATCATGTTTCTCATTGTGAAAATAGGTGAAAATTACAGTTTTGCAACATATTGCATACAGTAAATATAGCTTATATTTGTGTAGTACTGTAAATGGGGGGGTCCTACACCACAACAAATAAGTAAAAACAAGAGAAAGCCAACATATTTCCATGGACTTGTATGCATTTGAATTTGTACAGCGGCCTCATGCAGTCAAAAACAAAACCAAACACTTCTGATAACAGTGCTCTGAATTTATCTTGTCAGTGTTTATTTGATGCTCTGTAAGAGATAAGCATAAAATATCTGTGTGTGTTGTTTTGGTGGAAGGAATCAGTTTTGCTGGAGATTTGTAGAGTTTCAACAAAGGAGTTAATCATTTTCAGTTTGTGTTTAGAGTTTTGAGAAACTGAGCCAAGTTTCTAGAAATGCGTTTAAACATTTGGGAAAAACTGTAATAAGGCATGTCTTCGCATTTTTTTCACCTTAGGGGCTTCATACAGAAATGATCAGTCCAGCATAATAATTTCCGGGCGGTTGTCTGGGATTCGCTGGTGCGGACCACGCTGGGTGTGGAAGCTATCTCAGCTTTCGTGCACGTGGGGTTGTGTGGGTGTGTTTGGTTAATTTTCTAACATGATGCTTCACTTTATTGAGTTGTACTCTAATTGTTTTTTTTTTTTAGCCCCGCCCCAGTTTCAGTAGTCAGTTCTGATTGGACAGTGATTGCATTTCATTTTGGCATGAATAGCATGCTGCTCCTAGATGAAATGCAATCCTGTGCTGCTGTGATTTGCTTTTGAACATTCGCAGTGTCACACTGTGGAATAAATTCAATGCATTTTCGATTGCATTTTAAGTCCAATTCTGACACAAATTCAGCTTTTGGATTTGAAAATGTAAATTCTTGTGTATTGTTTTTTTTTTAATAAAGAGATCAAGTGCAGAGAAATGTAATGTAATACTGGTTTAGCATTCTGCATGTTAGTGAGGAAAAGCAATGCATTTTCTGGATTGCATTTATTTTTTTTTCCAACGGTAGTGTTTGCTTTTCAATATGGCACTTATACCTCTCCATAGTAAAAAAAATAGTTTTTTGATTAAGAAATGAAAAGATTGCATGTGTTTTTTTCAGGGCTGCTTGCACAATTTACACCACTCCCACTAGTAGTACCTTAATGAACGAAATGTTTCAAAAAGTGAAGTTTTAAGAGTAGTAGATTCATAGTTCTTTTGCCATTTATAGGCTGTTTGTTTTAAATATCTGTGACATCCTTAGAGTTTTGGCTAGTTTAAGCTTCTGAAGGGTGGGTTTTAGACATAATTTGGCCTGGATATTTTTTCCTGGCTCTGGCAACCCTGTTCCCAGCTGCTTAAAAAGCTAAGGATGTTATCCTTTCAGTAATTGGTTGTCCCCTAAGAGCTACCCATTTTCAGTCAGTGGCACACCTGCGTTTTCCATTGCCATGACAGCAATACATCAGTAATATACCTGAGCATACCTTGTTTCCAAACCAGCATGCCCATCAGTGTATATATATATATATATATATATATATATATATATATATATATATATATATAATATATATAATATGCTATTTATGCTATTTAAATGACACACATAGAAAGTGTAAAAATACAGTGCCTTGCAAAATATTTATACCTCTTTACTTTTCATATTTTGTCACATTACAACCACAAACACACATATATTTTATTGTAATTTAATGTAAAAGACCACCACAAAGTGATATGCAATTGTAAAGTGGAAAGAAAATGATGCATGGAACAAAACATTTTTTTACAAATGAAAAATCAGCCCCTTTTTCTCTGAGTGCAACCAATTGCATTTAGAAGTTGCCTGATGACTGCTAATGACTTAAAAGACACCTGTGTGTAGTCTAATCTCAGTACAAATACAGCTGCTCTGTGACGGCCTCAGAGGTTGAGTAAGATAATTTTGGGTAGTAAACAGCATCATGAAGTCCAAAGAACACACCAGACAGGTCAGAAAAAAGGCTGTGGAGATGCTTAGAGCAGACATAGGCTATAAAAAGTTTTTTTTTCCAAGCTTTAAACATCTCCTGGAGCACTGTTCAATTCATTGTCTGGAAATGGAAAGAGTATGGCACAACTGTAAACCTACCGAGACAAGGCTGTCCACCTAAAGTTTAGGCCGAACAAGGAGAGCACTGATCAGAGATGCAGCCAAGAGTCCCACGGTGACTCTGGACGAAATGCAGAGATCCACAGCTCAAGCGGGGGAATCTGTCCACAGGAAACCTATTAGTCGTGAACCCCACAAATGTGGTCTTTATGGAAGAGTTGCAAGAAGAAAGCCACTGCTAAGAGAAGACATACAACGTGCTGTTTGTACAGCAAACATGTGGAAGAAGGTGCTTTGGTCAGATGAGAACATAATTTAACATTTTGGCCCCCCACTGTGAAGCATGGTGGTGGCAGCATCATGCTCTGGGGCTGCTTCTCCTCCGCAGGGGCAGGGAAGCTGGTCAGAGTTGATGGGAAGATGAATGGAGGCAAATAAAGGGCAATCTTGGAAGAAAACCTGTTGGAGGCTGCAAAAGACTTTAGACTGGGAAGGAGATTCACCTTCCAGCAGGACAATGACCCTAAACATAAAGCCAGAGCTACAATGGAATGGTTTTAAACAAAACATATTCATGTGTTAGAATGGCCCAGACATAGTCCAGACCTAAACCCAATCGAGAACCTGTGGCAAGATCTGCAAACTGCTGTTCACAAAACGCTCTCCATCTAATCTGACTGAGGTTGAGCTGTTTTGCTGTTTAGTCACTAAATGTGTAAATGTGCTGGTGGAGACATACTCTATAACACTTGCAGCTGTAATTGGGGGGGGGGGGGGGGGGTTTACTTTTCTTTCCACTTCACAACTGTATGCCATTTTGCGTTGGTCTTTCACATTAAATTCCAATTAAATATACGGTATGTTTTTGGTTGTAAAGTGACAAAATATGGAAAAGTTCAAGAGGGGGTTGGACAATGAAACTAAAACACCTGTCATTTTAGTGTGGGAGGTTTCATAGCTAAATTGGAGCAGCCTGGTGACCAATCTTCATTAACTGCACATTGCACCAGTAAGAGCAGAGTCTGAAGGTTCAATTAGCAGGGTAAGAGCACAGTTTTACAATGTTGCAATGTACAAATATTGCAATGTACACAACATTATGGGTGACATACCAGAGTTCAAAAGAGGACAAATTGTTGGTGCACATCTTGCTGGAGCATCTGTGACCAAGACAGCAAGTCTTTGTGATGAATCAAGAGCCACGGTATTCAGGGTAATGTCAGCATGTCACCACCAAGAAGGACAAACCACATCCAACAGGATTAACTGTGGACGCTGTAAGAGGAAGCTGTCTGAAGGGGATGTTCGGGTGCTAACCCGGATTGTATCCAAAAAAACATAAAACTACAGCTGCCCAAATCACGGCAGGATTTGGTCTAAAACCAGGTATTTCAGTTTCATTGTCCAACCCCTGTAGCTTACATATTCTAATGCGCACGCAAGAAAGAAATCCTAGTAACGCTATGTGAAGGTATAAAGAGTTGTAGTGAATGTTGTAGAAATGGAGGTTTTATGATACTGTACACGTGCTCTTATGTTGCTGGAAGTTGAAGCTTCACCTGGCTCCCACAGAGATTTCACAGCTGCCTGCCTCTGAGAGTAAGGAGGTATGAATATGTATGCAGGAGAACCAGTGATTCTGATGCAGCTGGACAAGGTCGGCTCTCCACTGTTCACGCGTGGCCCTACCTGTGCTTTTTTTCCATGTGACCTGAAGCTGCGCTCTCGCAACGTGCATTCTGCAGAAAGCTGGATCTTTAAAATAACAAGCTAGCCCCTTTCTTGGGGTTTAACTAGGGTCACCCTGCTGAGAAGAAAGGGCAAGAGCTGGATATCTGTGCTTATACACTATGCAGTGGGATGAGGACGGGGTTTAAGCATTGTGTGGAGCATGCTTCTGCTTTTATATAAAAATATATCTATATTTTATTAAAACTGCATATATGTAATAGGGTATAGCAAGGGATGGACAATTATTTGATATCATTTCAATAAGTCAGTAACAGTGATTGTGAAAAAATCAATACTTCGTTATCAATCAGAACCCATCCGAGTGCCGCATTAAGCTGGTAACTACATGCCAGCATTCAGTTAATAATAATAAAGACTAAAATACACATGAAATACACATCTGTTATCAACCAGCAGAATTACTCTACCTAACCAGAAATGTGTCAATATTCTGAGTTAATATATAGCATGTTAGCATTGTGGCTAACACGCTTTAAACCAGTTACAGTGGTATGAAAAAGTTTGGGCTGATCATATTCATGATTTTCCTTTATACATCATTGTTTGTTCAGATCAGCAATTTTACTTAAATGCAATTCCTATCCAAAAAAAAAAAAAAAAAAGTTTTCACTGTGAGGAACATAGTGAGGAAAGGGAAGACCACAGGCACAGTTCTAGCTAAGGCCTGAAGTGACAGAACAAGAAAAATCTCAGATAATCAGAGGAGAAGGATGATGAGAACAGTCATAGAGTCATAGTCAACCCACAGACCTCCAAAGCTCCAAACACCTACATCATCATCATCATGCAGATGGAGTCACTGTGCATCATTCATTATTCACTATTCATTGCACTTTGCACAAGTACAGGCTGTATGGGAGAGTAATTAATGCAGAAGAAGCCTTTTTTGAGCACACGCCACAAACAGAGTCACATGAGGTATGCTAAAGCTAAAACACATTTGGAAAAGCCAGCTTCATTTTGGAATAAGGTTCTGTGGACTGATAAATCTAAAATTGAGTTAAGTTATTTGGAGGGCGGTTATTTATGCATGGCGGAAAAAGAACACAGCATTCCAAGACAAACACTTTCCTGCTCCCCACAGTAAAATGTGGTGGTGGTTCATCATGCTGTGGGGCTGTGTGATCAGTGCAGGTACTGGGACTCTTATTAAAGTTAAGGATCACATGAATTCCAGTCAATATCAGCAGATTCTTGAGAACAATGTTTAAGAATCAGTGAGAAAGTTGAAGTTGAAGTGCCGGGGCTGGATACGTCAACAAGACAACGACCCTAAACACTGCTCACTGCTCACAATCTACTAAAGCTTTAATTCATGCAGAGGAAGAAGTGCAACATTCTGGAATGATCATCTCAGATCATCTCAGTCCCCAGACCTGAATATTATTGTAAATCTGTGGTGTGATTTTAAAGTGGGCTGTTCATGATCAGAAACCATCAAACCTGACTGAACTGGAGATGTTTTGTAAAGAAGAATGATCCAAAATACCTTCAACCAGAAGCCAGACTCTCATTGGAAGCTATGGGAAGTTTTTAAAGGCTGCAAAAGGAGGATCTACTAAAAGCTTTTTTGTTGCAGAGGCCAAATATATGCACCACTTTTCATACCACTGTAGACAGAAATGAACGTTAGCTAGATTTTTATATATATATATATATATATATATATATATATATCCTCCCACAGCTGCATTATCTATTATCATGTTTGATATAAATATAAAACTAGACAGCTATTATCTGCCCACCCTTAATCTCTCACCTGCTACTGAGCTTGCTATATACTTTGGAAAAACTGACTGGATAGCCACACACACACACACACATGACAGGTTAGTAGGCAGGCTTCTATATATAAGGTTAATTAGCTGATGCCCAAACAGACAGTACTAATCTTAGCACCACACAAGCCAACCAGCTAGCGTCTATCAACCCAACAGCTAGTGTCTATCACTCAGTTGATTGACAGGTTGCAACAATAAGAAGTATCTAACCTGAGTTAATGTTACTAGTTCAGGAATTTAACTGCCTATTGTTGCTGTGTTTGTTAAAATATTATGTTTAGCTACACTCTAGAGCAAGGGTTTAATAACTTGTGGATACATTTTCTGTTCACTATGTTATTCCATATGTGTCCCTTAATTGTTTTCACGTTTTTAACATTAATCCACTAATGTAGAAAATACATTAAACAAAGAAATAAAAAAAAACATCGAACAAGAAGGTGTGTCCAAACTTTTGACTGGTACTGTATATTTATGACCCTGTGTTGATTTGCACCGCAAATAAATAAAAAAGAAATAAACAGCTCTGTAAATAAATAAGAGACCACTTAAAAATGATACGTTTCTTACATAGACTGTATATAGCTGGACAGAGCATCATCTCTCAAAAGTGAAGCCACCACAGGTCGGGCACCCCCTGCTGTTCGGTTGCAGAAAGCTGTGTAACTCCACCCATCCCCATAGGTTTCAATGGAAAAACAGGCAACTTTCAATCACGTTTTTTTCTAATATACTGTAATTCTACCTCCATTATTTTAATGCAACAGCTAGTGTAACCTCTGCTTATATTGTCAAATTTTTATATTCCCACAGAATTCGGTTTTTAAAACGTTATTCGGCTCTATTCAAAAAAGGTGTGGTTATTGTAAAAGGGCTGGTTATGGGTGGGACCAATAACAGACCGTCAGCTCCGCACCGCCCCGCTCTGTAGCCTGTGACCTCGAGGCAGCCCTCAGGGGCGGGGTTATTTAAATGAGTAGGCTGTCTCTCCACAGTCTTTCTCCCTCCTCTGTTCTCTACTGCGCAGACTCAGGTTTCAGGATCGCCAACATGGTGGAAGATTTTGGCTTCATTTTCATTGAATGAATGGGAACGGCGACACGGCGTCCATCTTTTTTTACAGTCTCTGGTTTCTTAGATTTAACCAAATTGAAAACCTTCTTGATTTTTTTGGAGAACATGCCAAAATTTGAAAACTGTCATTAAAAACCAGGGTTATTCCACCAAATATTGATTTCTGAACTCCACTTTCCATTTTCTGCTAATAAATGCCCTTAATGACTATTTTTATTTAAAGAGAAATGTTGTCTGTAGTTTATAGAATAAAATAACAATGTTCATTTTACTCAAACATAAACCTATAAATAGCAAAATCAGAGAAACTGATTCAGAAACTGAAGTGGTCTCTTATTTTTTTTCCAGAGCTGTAAAAACTGTAAAAGTCTGTAAAAGATTGTCATTAATGTCAGTAATATTAATTAGTAATACAATTTTTGAATCAAACATGTTTGACTCAACATCCCTGCAAGGTAACACCTCAAAACCTGTACAGGTGTGGCCATTCCCGAGCCATCCCCTGAAGAAACACTTTACTTCAGATAATTTACATATTGCTATTACTATTGCATGACTTTTGGCATATAATCCTTTAATTTTCCCAAACAACTGACAGTGCGCCTTATAATCCGGTGGGCCTTATATATGAATTCTACCAGTCAGGTATTAAAGAGGAATAAAAGCCACTCCACTGAAATGCAGGTTTATATAAGCATGAAGTTTCTACAGCACTAAGGCTAGGTACAGCAGTATTAGCATTAGCCGCTAACCACAGCACTAGCTCTTTTGCTGTTCAGAAGTGAGTATATTGGACTGTAGTCTGCATGTTTACCGTGTTAAAACAAGCTAATGGGACAAACAGCTAGTTGATATCACCCTGGCTCACCGGAACACTCAATGTTCCTCAGTGTAGCGCTATTAGGCAGCATTTACAAGCGCTAAGAGCTGCTGGCTAGCGCTGCTAACCTACTGGAATTCTAAGCTTACTGTAAATGTATTCACCCAAATAAACAGTTTCTCAGAAGAGAAATCTGTGTTGGTATAACATCCATCTCTTGTTTACCTTGAAAAAACTTTATTACAGTTTTGAGAATTAGAAGAGAAACATGGCAACACCCTTGTTTACTTCAAGTGTGCATTGTTACTAGCGTCGCTTAATGTTCATTATAATTCGACACGCCTTATGTATGAAAAGAGACCAGAAAATAGATGTTTATTAAAAGTGCGCCTCATAATGTGGTGTGCCTTATATAGGGTGACCAAACGTCTGTATTTCCTGGGACATGTCCGTATTTCATGTCCTGGGTTTTTTTCAAAAAGTGAGGAAATGTCCTGGTTTTTAAATACCTTCATTGGACCATTAAATTTACAGGCACTAGGGCACTGAGCACGGTGCTGCGTGTGACATAATCCCTGAGTGGCATCAGTGAGAGCAGCCCTGTTCTTAATCAGAATGTAGACAGTGTGACTGTCAGACAGTGCTGACAACTTAGCGACTTTGTCGTTATATTTAGCGACTTTTTTTGTAAAAAAAAAAAAAAAAAAAAAGCGACTACCGACAAATGTAGCAAGTTTTTGTGGTGTTATTGGAGACTTTTGGCGACTCTGAGATAAACACTCCGCCCCGTATTTACAGATCAGGATGTAAATATAACTGTCTTCAGTGTGACACGAAAAAAATGATTGAATTTAACTCACACAGCCTCAGTCAGTCTCTCACCACATTCACCACGTAGCCTCGTCACTCACCTCCTCCACAGTGTCTGCCTCTTTATAAAAAGCTAAATATCTATTGAACCATTAATCAATTTGTCTACGATAGCTTGAAAAATAAAGAAAACGTAAAAAAATAATAAAATAACACAAACAAAAACCCTAAAAAAACGTAAATTAACACTTCTGGCTAACTGCTGCTCTTATAATAACATTTAAGAACACAATGTTATTTAAGAATAACAACGTAATTCACGTAAAAATGAAGTTATAGTAAAAAAGGGACGGCCTATTTAAAAAGCAACAGAAGTTGTTCATTTGTATCATTTCTAACATATTTAGGATGTTTTTGCACACTTTTTACTCCCACAACCTTAATCCTTTACAGCTTCAAAACATGTATTATGCAAATTAGGTGTTGACGTCATTTAGCGACTCCCACCCCCCCTCCCGATCTCAGGTGTCCTGGTTTACACAAATAAAAATATGGTCACCCTACCTTAAAGTCTGAAAAAATACGGTAAATGTGGTGTTAACAGACAGATCTGCAGTGCTTTGATTTTTTATACACTGGAGATGTATACAGATATCAAATTTTTTTTTAGTTTTTAGAACATTATATGCATGTATCACAGATTTTCTGTTGTCAAGCTGTCAGGCCTGAGCAACCGCGCCCCCCCTCCGGCACTCTCTGAGAACACTATGCCCATATAAGGACATCCGCTCCTTCTGAGCACACACACACATGGCTGCTCAGCCCTGATCGCAGACTGGCTTCAGCTGCGGAGAGCAGCTTAAAAGCACACTGTTCTCCTCCACTCTTCGCCGAGTATTGGTCACTATCATGGTCTGTGTTTCCCTGCGGTTCCAGCCTGTTAGCTGTCTGTACAAAGTGTTCTCCCTGACGGTCCTGTCTTCCCGTTTCCCCAGATTCCCCGTTGCCTAAGTATTTTCTGTTATATTTTCTTATTTTGTTTATTTGCCCAGTTTTATTTTTTCTCAGTCTAGCCGTTTTCCCTAAGCTCTGCTTAGTAGTTTTTTGTTCTCGTTTGTTAGCCTAGTTGTCCCGTTTTCCCCGCTGTACCGCGCTACGCGCTGGTCTTATTGTTTTGGCCACTTCCTGGTTTTATTGTTTTGGCTGTTTTTCGTTTTTCCCGTTTTTTCAGCATTTTCTTTACTTTGCCCAGTCCAATCTTATTTGTCAGTTTCTGAGTTTGTTTCTAGTTTTTTCCCGTATAGTTATTGTTGCATATTCCTTGTTTTCATTTGTTTTCCATTTTTGAGTTTTATAATTTTTCCTGTGTTTCTGAATAAACACAACTGCTTCGTATCCCATCCCAGCAGTGTCTCCCTTTTCCTTCTCTGCCTGATCCCAGTCAGGTATGACACAAGCCTAATAATCTCAGTCAGGGTTTGAATAATGATGCCTGTCAAGGGCACTCTAATGTGTCTTAATTGGATTCATTAAAAGAATATTCATTTTCAGTATCTGATTCAGTTTTATTTTTCTCTATCCTAAAGAACTAAGCAACAGCAAACCTTTAAGATGCTGTTTCTGTTCACTGAAGGGTAAAAGGTCAGTGGAGATGAGAGGTATGGTAAGAGAAGCCAGAAAACCATGACTTCTACTGAGGACATGACCGTGTGTGGATTAATATGTAATGTTCTAGTCCTTGACTGGCTCACATTTTTGTTTCACACTTTTGTTTTTTTGTCTTTTTGCTGAATTGTGAATGAAAAGATGGCGTAGAAAGGATGTTTCTAAATGTCCTTGAAGAGTGAGGTAAATACCTTGTGAAGAATGACTTTTACCCTTCTGAATGAGACACGTCAAGCCGAGTTAAAGCAAGAAAATCCAATTTAAACAACGGTTTCTTCAACTCAAATACAATCAGTCACACCAGTTGTCTTTAGTCCTGCACTGGAGCTGTGAGGCTAAGAAAATCTGAAAACCTGTTTAATGTTTAAATACTTTAGGGGTGTCAAAATATCAGTATTTTGTTTTGCAACAATGTATCAATTTTCAAAACAATAGCATCGATTTGTAAGTAATAATATATCCTCCTGAGACCCGGACTTTAGCTTGGTGTGCATTTTTAATTTCTTCCATCTATTTAGGAGGACCTAACAAATATAAAAAGTTAAATTTGTCTTCTTACAGGAAGTCGTTTTTGCAAAAAAAAAAATAAAATAAAATAATAATAATAATAATATATGCTTGTCATTTGGGATCCTCCGGACTCAATTAGTCAAAAAACTCAATTTTAGCTTTGTACAGAAAGTAAAAAACATAGTTTCAAATATAAAATTCTATGAGATCATTTCACCTGTCTTTTCAGTTTCTGTCTGGACTGGCTGTAGAAACTTTTGACTGGGATTCCCGTCATCTTGTTTTCAATCACTTACCTATAATGTTGTCATGTGACCACTAGATAGTACAGGCAATGTCTCCATATGAAGCTAAAGGGTCAACCTTTAATTTAGTAAATTAAGTATTATGGTGTAGAGAAGCTGAAATGTAATAATGTCCTCGAATGAGGACGCTGGGTCTCATAAGGATATGTAAAGAATAGTGTCAGACTGTGGTTCATTTTGTGTTACGGCGTTTTCACACCTGTATTTGGTTTCTATTGCTCGGATCAGGTGATGAGTTTGTTTATTTGGAGTGTTTTCTCCCACATTTTGGTTTGTTTTCACACAGGCACAAACCTATACGCATTCAATACTAACCAATAAACCACATGACTACATTGTCTTCTCTGATTGGTCAGAACGGTTTGGCACAGAAGCAAGAAAGTAAATACAGCTAGAAGATTATGTGTTACAGCTGCTTTAATGCTTTAAATGCTTTAATGGCTATATCGAGGCTGTCCAATGAAAAACACTTCAAAACAGCAACTTTACAGTTTACAAACTTGTAAACTTTTAATGAAAGTTAATGTAAAAAGAGTTTATTCCAGGTTATTTTGAAGAGTTTGTATTGGTCCGTTCATCTAGAAATTTTGGCACAGTGTAAGGGACAGTTTGTCTGTTCAAATTTTGTAGTAAAAAATAGACAAAAAAATTGAGATAAGTGTTTTTCATAGGACAGCGGCGATATAGTAAACAGAGTTGCATTGCTGCGAGCAGTGAACGCTTTACATACCGCGCTCAGTGTGTAAACAGCATGGAGCAGCAACAGAGACAGCGTTTGTTCATAGCTGTGATAATTAGTGTTATCTGGCCTATATATCAGATTAACCCTTGGGTGGTGTTCGGGTCTGTGGGACCCGTTTTCATTTTTCATCAAATGATACTAAAAAAATATTTTTTCTAACTCAAACTCATTGGCATTGGCTAATTTTTTGTGAAAAACGTATATCAAAACACATTTTCGATAAACACACACATATGTTTGGCCAAGGGCTAATAAACATTACTTCATTTGTAAATTTGAAACTAAACAAATTTTCTACTCATATCTTGAGTTTAATTCATTTTCTTTTACATTTTATTTAAAAACTAATAAAAAAAGAATAGCACTTTTTTGAAAGAAATGTAAAATAAGAAAGGTAAAGGGCAAATATTAACCATGTAAGCTGTTTATATTGCTTGCAATTTAGGTGAAGCAAGCATGTGTAAAGCATTGTAATGTAAAATTGCTTAATTTTGCAAAGAAAACGAGTAATAAAAATATGAACACCACACAAGGGGTAAACAACGCCTAAAAAGCAGTTTAGCTTAAATGGAATGGGTATATTTAATAGTTGGGTCGGGACCGGATCAGGTTCTCACCACAAGTAAACCACTCCAGAGTTTTTTTTTTTTCAAATCAAATTGTGCTGGTGTGAAAACGCCCTTAAATTGATCTCACTGTTCTGATTGCATGAAAAGTCATTGTTTTTCGTATTATGACAGTTTAATAAAAAAAAATCACAAAACATCTCCTTGATTTCAGTATCGCAAAATATATTGCAATATATTGAAAATATATTGGATATAATGGATATCATACAGCCAAGCTCTTATCAATACACAGCCCTAATATTTATAATCAGGCACCAACAGATGTTTTAGAAATGTAAGAAAAGCGCCTTGAGGGGGAAAGAAGTCATGCTCTGGGGCTGTTTGTTTATTGAGGTACAGGGAATCTCCACCGTGTGGAAGGTAGCATGAATTCAGTTAACTACTGGGAGATCTTAGATTTAAATATCATGCAGTCTGTGGCAAAGCTAAAGCTTGGGAGAGTTTGGACCTTCCAACAGCATACGTCCAAATCTACCATGGCTTGGTTGCAGAAGAAGGGCTGGAAGATTCTGGAGTCACAATCGCAATCACTTGACTTAAGGTAAATCCCACAGAAAATCTTAGGTGGGACTTGTGGAAGGCAGTTGCAATATGCAAACTCAAGAACGTCAAAGAACTGGAGGCCTTTTCCCATGAGGAATGGGTTAAGGTATATGTTGATCACTGCAAGAAACTTGAGTCAAGCTATATTTTATGTCTGAAGAAGGTTGTACGTGACTAAAGGGTGAAAAAAATTGTCAATGAGCGCCATCTACCCACCCAAAGAGAGCAAGACCAATTGTGCTTTCTCAGGACTCTGGCAGCTGATGGCAAGCTACATGAACAGGATTCAAACCAGCGATCTCCTGCTCATAGTGGCAGCGCATGAGTCTTCTGAACCACTTGGAATACCTGTATTATTATATTTTATGTCCTATTTCTGGATCTGTTCCACAGGAGCTCCCACAGCTGGGTTTTGCCTGTCAGTATGCTAAATATTATTTCAGTTTCTCATGAACGAGCTTCATAATATCTGCATTTTCCTTTCTTTCTTTTCCACAGTGGGGCTCCACTGTACTCTTAACTGCCTCCAGGGGGAGAATGCCTGCTAGCCTAGTTACTGGAACTGCAGCTTCCCAATCCCTCCACACTTTCTTCCCCTCTGTTCCTGAGACTGGAGATTATCCCCACAGCAGTCATACTCATGTGAGCGTGTAACTCACTGGAGAAGAAGACTGGAGTGTGATGTGCCTCAGTCTTTACTACAAAAAGTCTTCTCTAATATTATCAAACTGAATAAAATTAAGGTTCCTACTTGGTTTTAGACATTGATGTACTGTTTTAGGAATATACCGCATTTTACGGACTATAAGGGCAACCATATTACAAGGCGCACACATCAGTAAACGTCTATTTTTTGGTATATTTTCATACATAAGGTGCACCAGCAGCAGCACTAGCCGTGGTTAGCAGTACTTAGCGCTAGTAAAAGCCATGCAACAACACTACACTGAAGAACCTTGAATGCTCCAATAGGCCAGAGCACTATCAGCTACCGGTTCATACCAAGTAGCTTGTTTTAACACGGTAAATGCACAGACTACAGTTCGATATACTCACTTATAAACGGTGAAAAAGCTAGCACTATGGTTAGCAGCTAATGCTAATACTGCTCCATCCTGGGTGCTGGGAGAACTTTACTAAAACTCCTGTATAACGCTGTACTTCAGCGGAGTGACTTTACTGCTCCTTACAACCTGACCTGTAGAATTCAGACGTAAGGCACACTGATGATTTTTAGGGAATATTAAAGGATTTTAAGCGCGCCTGTGGTAGTGTGAGGACAAGTGGTCAGGAGGTTACCGGAGAGAGGTGATGCAGAGACGTAAAAACAGTCTGGAACCAGGTAGTATCCCTTTCAAAGTGTTTATTGTGACAAACGAAGCACCCAAAACCAAAAACAAAACGAAACAAAACGAAATATACAATATTTACAAACTATTTACATACTGTACACTGGTAGGAGTTAAAGGTGGATTGGCAGCTACTACCAAAATGCTAAATAAACAGCTCAATAAAACTCCCGTCGGCATACCAGCCACAATTAACCTGTGAGTGCCCCCCAATAGTGTACCCGCCTGCCCACCTCTGGCTAAACCAACAAGCAACAATTAACTAGTGGGCAGGTGGGTAAGACAACTATACATCATAGTTATTATACAATATTAACATATTAACAGATAATAAGACATGCATGTATACATTTGGACGTCCAGGTGAGTATTGATAATTATTTTACAATGTTAATGCATTTTTTTGTATGTTTTCTTTGACATAGGTACCCCCAGGCTCCCCTGCCCCAGAACACCCCTTGGTCTCTAGCCAGACCATAAGGACCCGGGTGGCTCGTGCGCCGCCATTTTCACAAGATTCAGTTAAGTACTGTGTTTGTTATATGAATGTCTGTGTAGATAAAATGTACACAGGGGTTCTTGGTAGATGGTGATGTGTTCAGGGGCCTGACATCATCACAGCTTCTTATAGGATAAAAAAATATGTAGTTTAATTAGTACAGTCACAATGCATTATGTGGAACTTTGATACACTATAAAGGAACAATATGTGTTATATTTTATGTACAAACTCATAAATCTGTTTTAGCAGATGTATTTTGGCTTCTGATCAAACGCACTGCACATTCCCCAGTGCTTTTTTCTCGCATCAGGTTGCCAGGTATGGAGCACAATAACAGTCATGCAAGCAAGCAAACTGACCAGTTTAGCAGAAACAGCATAGATTAAATGCTAGCCATCTTGCTCAGGCCATGGCATTCTTCTAAAAAAACTATATGATGGAGTACACATGAGTAAATATTGGCAGTGCATTTGATGTATGAAGACAGCTTAGATCCCAAAAGGACTACAAGACACATGCCAAGCTTCAACTAAGGTTAGCTAACAGCCAGTATTAGGGGCATTTTTACATTCATTCCTATTGTGTTGTTATGCTGTTAGTGGTGGTTGTTGCTATGGTGTTGTAAAGTAGCTGCTTGGTGGTTGCTAAGGTGTTGCCATGTTATCCATGGTGGTAACTATAGTGTTGCTTAGTGGTAGCTAGGTTGTTGCTAAGGTGTTTTTGCACCTTGCTGTCCATTGCTGTGCAGCTATGGACGCTAGGTTGCTATAATATCTGTGGTAGTTGCTAAAGCATTGCTAGGTGGTTGCTAAGTGATGTATTTGCATAAATCAGATTATTATGCTATGGACGCTAGGTTGCTATGGTATCTGTGGTGGGCCGAGTTGCGGCCTGAGGTAACCACACAAAAAAATGGGTGTAATAATGATAATAAAAGAAGAAAAATACTTTAATCACACTATTGACATATAACATTGTGATGCTCAAGTACAAGAGTTTGTAGGGTTCAGAGTATTTCACAAACTCAGAACATTTTGTGGAGAAAATGTCATTAATTTGCATCACACTTTGTTGGGACCTTTGTTTGTTTCGGCAAACAAGAGCTTTTTCTTTCTTTCTGACCCCCTTTGCCAGTCGTGATCTTCACATTAAGAACCTCTAATGAAGTGTATTGATATTTTCTTTCTCCCCTTATCAAAATCTTGATGCAATACAATCCTGCTAGAAAACATGCCGCTAGCAGTTTCTATTAAAATAATTAGAATGAAGGAGAAATGCCCCAGCACTGTTCTACTGCTACAGGGGTTGGACAATGAAACTGAAAAACCTGGTTGTAGAGCACAATAATTTATTGTGGTGACGGACAGTTCTGGTGGAGACAGGAGAGTTGAGGTGCACATTGAATTCTGCCGTGATTTGAGCAGCCGCGGTTTTATGTTTTTTGGATACAATCCGGGTTAGCACCCGAACATCCCTTTCAGACAGCTTCCTCTTACAGCGTCCACAGTTAATCCTGTTGGATGTGGTTGGTCCTTTTTTGAGCAGAACTGTGCTCTTACCCTGCTAATTGCTAAAACCTTCACACTCTGCTCTTACTGGTGCAATAATGTGCAATTAATGAAGATTGAACACCAGGCTGCTCCAGTTTAGCCATGAAACCTCCCACACTAAAATGACAGGTGTTCCAGTTTCATTTTAGAAACCCGTACATATTCTCCAACATGCAAGGCCACACAGGGTAGACTGAGTCAGCTTTTACCCCATGCCCCTCATTGTGCTTGGAAGTGTGAAAGTGTGACTGCGTTTCTGTGTGTATGAAAATCCATCCTGGTGCTGAAATCCATCAATGCCCAATTATTTCTCTTTATGATCCGCTAAAACAGCTGGATACTTCTCAGAGGCCACCGTGTCGTTCAGCAGTAAAAGCCTATGAGCCGTGCATTGATTTCCCTGCATTAAAAGGCCTCACAGCGGCAGTCCCTGAGGGATCAGCTGTCCAGCGAGTAGACTCGACTCTAAGTGTGCGTCAGGGAGAGCAAAATGGTCTTCATTTGCATTCGTCTTTAAAAAAAAAACACACCCCCTTAAATAGCTTTAAATAAACTAGCAGGCATTGTTAGGGCACGCCTACCTCACTAATGTAAGGTAGTGTGATGCAGTTAATCAAAGTTGGACGAGAGCAATTTTCAGAACCTATTTTTCGCCTCCCGTGTGCCGTGTCTTCACATCTTCTCCCTGGAAACACAATCGGCCACATTCATAACTCGGAGGTGCCCACGCTGTGACATGCAAAACGCGTGGCACGATAATGAAGCTCTATTCATAAAGTCGCCATGGAGATGGTCATTACTCCAATGCTGAATTACTACACGTGACTTCAGCAAAAGGCAAAAATAAAAAATAAAAATAAAAAACCACCTCACTGAGCTCATGCATATTAATGGCTAACACTGAGGTACTAAAATGGACAAGAAACATCAAAGATATAAAAAAGAAATATGTTGCAGCAACAATTGCAGCACTATATAAATAAGTAAGATAAATAATAAAATGTAAAAAGTCTACATAGTCTACATTATACAGTTGTTTATACATTTATACATTGATTCATTCATAAATCTATGTAAACCTTATAGTACTCAAAACGTTTGTATAACGTCGCTGTCCAATGAAAAACAAGTATCTCCAAAACAGCAACTTTATAGGAGAGAGATAAAACCTTGTAAACTTTAATGAAAGTCAATGTATAAAAGTTTATTTCAAGTCATTTTAGAGAAATAGAGGTCACAAAAGCCCCCACAACAACATCCAATGAACTACAGGCTTCTCTTCCCTCAGTTGTTATAGTCAGTGTTCATGACTGCACCATATGACTGGGCAAATATTGCTTGGATGCAAGCCACTGCTGAGCAAAAAGAACATTTATGGGTTGTCTCAATTTTGCCAGAAAACATCTTAATGATCCTCAAGACTTTTGGGAAAACATACTGTGGACTGATGAGACAAAACTCATCAAAAAAAGAGCATCATACCTACAGTAAAACATGGTGGTGGTAGTGTGATGGTCTGGTGCTGTTTTGCTGCGTCAGGGCCTGGAAGACTTGCTGTGATAAATGGAACTATGAATTCCACTGTCTACTAAAAAAATCCTGAAGGAGAATGTCCAGCCATCTGTTTGTGACCTCAAGCTGAATCAAATTTGGGTTCTGCAGCAATAATCCAAAACACACCAGCAAGACTACTCTGAGTGACTGATAAAAAAACAAACAAAGTGAAGACTTTGGAGTGCCCTAGTCAAAGTTCTAACCTGAATCCTATTGAGATGCTCTGGAACTGACCTTAAAAAGGTGGTTCATGCTGGAAAACCCTGTTGCTGCTCAGGGTGGCCAGTTAGTTTTTTTTCCCTTAATAATAAAACTTTTTTTTTCTTAAACTGTATTTGAAATTTGAATGAGTTTGGTGATCTGAAACATATAAGAGTGGCAAAAAATAAGAAATCATGAAGTGGCAAACACTTTCGCATACAACTGTATGAGTGTGTGAGAGTAAGAGAGAGAGAGAGAGAGTAAGAGGAAGACTGAGGGAAAGAGAAAGAGAGAGAGAGATTTTTCCGTACAATTCATCATTTGAGCAACGTTGAATATTTTAACAATAAAATAATTTTTTGAACAAAAAAATAATTATTTTTAGTTAAAAGCCCCCAAATGCAATGAGTCCACAGGACCCTGCACTCTGGACTTCATGTTGCTGCTACCTGTCTTCTCTCCCTATTTATTTATATTTATTTTTGCATATTTATCTTTATCTATTTTGGGTACCACTTTAAAACAAGACTACCTTTATGAAGGGTTTATAAATGCTTTACAATTAGTTTATTAATGGTTACTAATTAGGTTGTAAATGCCTTAAAAATCAGTAATAATCAGTTATAACACATATGTAGAAAGGGCAACAATGACCTTTTGTTTGTCAAATAGTGAACCCACAGCCATCTATATTGTTGCCCTTTCTACGTATATGTTATAACTGATTATTAATGATTTTTAAGGCATTTACAAACTAATTAGTAACCATTAATAAACTAATTGTAAAGCATTTATAAACCCTTTATAAAGGTTGACTTATTTTAAAGTGGTACCCTATTTTGTTCTATTCTATTTTTATTGTGTTCTTTTATTTTGTTATCTTATTTAGTCTATATTATCTATTTTAACAACAGCTCTTGGGTGTAAACTGGATCGTGAGATCACAATTTCGTTCCACCTCATGTACCACATGTGATGCAAATGACAATAAAGTCTCCTTGAATCCTTGAATGCAAACGTAATTTCGGCTTTTATCTACATGCTACTCTGTTAGGTTGGTCAGGCAGCTGCATACAGACCCAGATCCTTCTTGACTAATAAGAGCCAATATCTCAAAGAGTTTGAGGTAAAGGACCACTCCATGAGTGATAGCTCCATGAATCTCCATCAATGCAGGCTTTACTAAAGGCCACACTAACCGTGCGTCCACACCGAAAGCGACGCGAGCGACAAAGCAGCCGGAAGTCATTCATTTTCAATGAGAGCGAGCGACACTGGGCGACAGGCAGCGGCGCGGCGCGACGCGATGCGAAGCGGGCGGTTTGAGCGACGCGAGAGAGTTGACCAGAACTTAACTTTATGCAAATGAGCAGCGACGCGCGGCGGCGACTACCAATCAGAAACAGATTCTCATATGTCCGGCCTGAAATCGCTGCTCTGATTTTCGGTTCCTACTGAAGATTTATTCCGCCAGCAAAACGGAGAGAACAGAACTGAACTGAACTGAGGTAAAATACTCAACTTCACCAGCGGCTACCCCACTATAGTACTATCCTTACAGAATTACCTTATTTAATAGAAAACTATATATTAAACTGAGGAAATTATTTATAAATTAACAGAACGATTTATGACAACTAAGGCAATATTTTTTTAAATTAACAGAACCTTTTATTGAAACAAAGGGAATTATTTATAATAAGTTAACATAATGATTTATAACAACTGAAGAAAGTAATTAATACATTTAACGTAACAATTTGTTCAAACTGAGGTATGGAATTTGAAACGATTTAGGTAAAACTGAGGGAATTATTCATTACATTTTACAGAAAAAATTATTAAAACTATTAACTATTAACTATTATTAAAATTATTTATTAAATTAAGAGAAAGACTGTTTATTAAATCAAGAGGATGATTTAATATATTTAAGTAAACATATTAATTACAAGAATTTATTTAATACATTAAGTTAACAATATTTGAAATTATGGACAAATTAAGAGAATGATTTACTACATTAAGGAAAACAATGTATTATATTTAAGTAAACCCATTTATTGTAATATGAAATAATTATGTTAAATAATTGTACTTAAAAATAATTATAAAAGTTTTTAATGTTTAGGAATTGTGTAGATAGGCTGAACCCTTGTTTCTGTATGTGCCGTATTTGGAAAACGTCCACCAGCGACAGCTCGTTCCGAGTGAGACACGCCCCCAAGCGACTTATCGCCTGTTGGACAGGCGACACAGAGCGTTTTTATCGCGTTCGGTGTGAACGCACACTAAACACTAAGGACGTAAGCACCTCTCTGAACCCCAAAATGAGAAATGGGACACTGCACATCCTCACATTCCTCACGGATACAGGACTGAATCCAGATATAGAGATAAAGATATAGAGGTTTATCTTTAAGGGCAGGTCACTCAGACGCTTGGGCCACACAGAGGTTCCTGGGATATAAATGCAATTTTATGAGACTCTTGTGGGAGTTTGGCGTTTTTTTTTTTGTGAAGATGCCAGTGTTCCTATTGCAGCCTCTGTTTCATTGCCTTGTTTTTTATTCTTTCTGTTTTGCCACCTATCAGAGATACCTGAACACTGTCAGCGCCTCCACGGAGAAGCTGGAGGCTACATCTCTCCTCCTGCCAAAAGATCAGCTAGTAATTTTCTTCTGTATTTCCAGTCAGATTAGTTTTGTTTCTGCAGAGACCGAGCGGCTGGTATGAGGCTTGCTTTGGGGTTGGTATGGGACCAAGAAGAAGACTTGAGTTCAGGGCTGGATTGGGACACGAATTTGCTGTAAATTTGCTGATATGAATATAAATACAAACTGTGTCCGTCAGCCAATAAAAATCAAATAAAAAATAACAATACATTCATTAATTTATACAGTGGCAGAGTGGATGCAGGCAGGAGACGTGGAGGCGGACGTAAACGCAGGTAATGAAATCATTTATTAAATAAATAACAAATAAACAAAAGAAACGAGGAACAAGGAACGAAAACAAAAACAAATACGAGATAATAATAATAAACAAAGAAGAAGGCTCACAAACGAATAAATAAAACAAGACAATAAACTAAACAGGGCTAGGAACATAAACAAGTGGGCAAACGAAAGGAAATAAACTAATAACTAAAACTAGATAAACAAAACAAAACAAGGACATAAACTGAAAAATAAGACTGAAAAATAACAAAAGATCAATGAGAAATAAACAAGAAAGAATAAACAAGAAATAAACAAGAAGATAAAAAGGAGTAAACAAAGGCAATAGGGCTAAGGCTATAAATACGAATAAGAAACACGGAGAGACAAACGACAGGAGTTAGTGCAAAGACCGACGAGGACAAAATGACATAGGAGGGCTATTTATACAAACAGGAAACACACACTAAACACAAACACCTGGGGTAAGGGCGGAGCTACAATGGGACATATGTGAACGGAAATATACTGGGGAAGAAACAGAGGAGCACGGGTCACGTGGGGGAAAACACAGAGACATGAGAACAGAACAGAAACAGGACCAGAACGAGACACAGAGCAATAAGTGTGAAATTAGGAATTGAGATTTAATTGTATTAAATATCATTTAATTTTATTAATTATTTATTTTAGCAATCTATAGACAAGTCCTCTCCTGTGCAACGTGCAGCTTGATTTAGGGCGTGTTAATGTGTCTTTGCTATCGTAACGACTGGAAAAGTACACCTTGTACAGCCTGAAATGTGCAAAGGAATGTACTAATTCTTTTTTTTTATTAATCATGGGTGTGTTTTGTATGGAGAGGAATTAGTGCCACATTGAAAAGTAAACACTACAGTAGAAAAATGTAAATGCAATCCATTAGTTGCATTGCTTTTCCACACTAACATGCAGAATATCTGCCCAAATGAAAAGCAAAATCACTATTACATAACATTTCACTGCACTTGATCTGTTTAAAAAAAAAAAAAAAACAATACACAAGGATTTATATATTTTTCCAAATCAAACGCTGAATTGGTGTCAGAATTGCACACAAACCCTCTTAAAATGCAATCAGCTCAACTGCATTATATTTAACTGTGTGGCTGTGCTGCGAATGTTTAAAAGCACATCACAATGCACAGGATTGCATTTCGTCTAGGAGCAGCATGGAATTCGTGAAAACAATGAAATGCAATATCACTGTCCAATCAGAACCCACTACTGAAATTGGGGCAGTGCTGAGAAACAAGTCAGAAGGGAAATCAGACAAAATATCTTGTTCACAGCAGGAAATAAGAGGAAATAAACACTCTAAATCAATAAATTAAGGTTGGCAGAGTTACAGATTAATGCTTCCTTTTTTAGAATAATAAATATTAGCAAAAGAAATAGTCTAATTTCTAGCCAAAAAAAAGGATTAGTAAGCATTGTAATTATATTATTTTGCTTAATGATCTTAATCGCTCGCACTTAGAATTTTCACTTTAGTTTAGTTACGATTTTTAATCTGAAAGTAAGAGTTTTGAGATTGAGTCCAAATATAAGATATAAAATTAGGGATTTTTACTTGACTCAAGTCTTCAAGGATTTTGAGTTTGCTTAATTTAAGGGCGTTTTTACACCTGTAGTGGTTTCTCTGGTCCGAATCAGTTGATGGTTTGGTTTGTACACCAATAAATCATGCGAGCAGGCTGTGTCTTCTGATTGGTCAGAGCTGTCTGGTAAATAAGTAAATACAGCGAGAAGATTTTGTGTTCCAGCGCAAATATCTGTGCTTTAACACTGAACACTGAAACCCCACGCTTTCAAACACAGTGTTTGGACTTGCAGCGCAGATGTAAACATACACTGCAAAAAACTAAATCTTAGCAAGTAAAATTTTCAAAATGTAAGGCAATAAATCTTATTTTCTTCTCTGATAAGACTTTTTGTCTTACTAAGCATTGTGTGTAAGTGTTAGATTATTTTGCTTATTTTAGGGATAATTAATCTTAATTGTTCTTACTTAGAATTTGTACCTTATTTTAAGTTATTTGAACTCAAAATAAGCACAATCAAGCAGCAATTAAGTTATTCTGATTCCTGTGTCCACAAACAGTGACGTTTGCTTGTTTTAGGTGTTACTTTACTCATTTTGAGACTTTGCCATTGCTTTTTGTAAGAAATCTTACTAAGAAAATTTTGCTTACCCCATTAGTAGACTTTTTTTGCTTAATATACATATATTTGTCTTAATTTGCATATATTTTGTCTAGTTTTTGCCAATGGATTTTTTGCAGTGTAGTAAACCACGTCATGCGGCTGTGCAAAGTGAACGCAGCACAGACTGCGTGTATATGGACACAGCATTTGTTCATAGCTGTAGTAATACGATTATCTGGCTAATATATAAGTTTAAACTGCGCCTTATCAGCAGTTTAGCTTAAATAAATTGAGTATATTTAATATCTGGGTCTGATCGAGACTGGATCACGTTCTCACCACAAGTGAACCACTTCAGAGTTTGTTTGGGACCGGACCGGTCCGGTTCTTTTGATCCGAACCGGAGTGTGATTACTGTTTTCACACCTGCTCAATCGAACCGCACTAAAGGCGTTTTCACACCTGTAGTTCGTTTCTCTGGTCTGAATCAGTTAATGAGTTCGTTTACTTGAAGCGTTTTCTCGCTCTGTTTAGTCTGGTTTCACACAGGCATAAATGTAAACGCACCAAAATGCGCATCAATAAACCACGCGAGCAGCCTGTGTCCTCTGATTGGTCAGAGATGTCTGACACGGGAGTATTTAAATATAAATATACGAAAAAGTAAATACAGCGAGAAGATTTTGTGTTCCAGCGCAAATATCTGTGCTTTAACACTGAACGCTGAAACGCTGCACTTTCAAACACAGTGTTTCTACGTGCAGCGCAGCTTTATACATAATAAACAGAGTCACGCGGCTGTGAGCAGTGAATGCAGCGCAGACGGCGCGTGCACGGACACAGTGTTTGTTCACAGCTGTGGTAATTAGCATTATCTGGCTAATATATCAGTTTAAACTGCGCTTGCTTTATCAGCAGTTTAGCTCAAATAAATGGCTTATATTTAATAGCTGGGTCAGATCGAGACCGGATCACGTTCTCACTACAAGCAAACCGCTCCAGAGTTTGTTTGGTACCGGACCGAGACCACCTCCTCTAGCTGGTCTCGGTCTGGTTCTTTTGATCCGCACCCGAGTGCGATTACTGTTTTCACACCTGCTCAATCGAACCGCACTAAAGTTACAAACGGACCAGAGTTCGTTTTAACCGGACCAAATAGTGCTGGTGTGAAAACGCCCTAAGAATACTTACCAAAAAAAATGTGCTTACCACAGGTTTTTTCTTTTTGATTAAAATAAGCATATATGATTTAATTTTGTTAATGACCTTGCAGGCATTCGTACTTATGCGTATTGAGAGAATTAGACTAAAGTGCGTCTGTATCCTCAACCTGTGCTTTTAATTTTTTTTTTTAAACATGACTTAACGGCTGGAATTCTCTGGGGATTCTGCTAATTCAGGTCTAGCCATCCAGTGAAAATTGATTCCTATATGTTGTAGGTTCGGTCGGCAGCAGCCCAGAAGCGCACCGCTGCTCCACAAAATGAGGAGGGCGAGCGAGGGAACAAGAAAGATATTTTTAAACATAAAAGTCAGGGGGAAATTGCTGTTGAAAATTCTGTCAGCCCATGACCGGCGAGCGCACATATTGTATTAGGCAAAGCCTGTGCAAACAAGACTCCCCATGCTAAGAGAGCGGCTCGGCTGCCTCCCGTCCTCCGACGGGGAAACAGGCATGCTTTTGAAGTATCTGCTGTTTGAAGTGCCCCCACTTTTACAACAGAGCAAAAACAAAAGTGAATGAACGATGAGCGCTGACAGTGCTGTATCACACTGCATAAACACAACTAAATCTGAGCAAGAATTGTTCTCTTACTAAGCATTATAAGAGTAAGATTGTTTGATTTATTTCAATAGTCATGATCTTATTCAGTTTTACTTAGAATTTTCACTAAAGCAACAGCACCAGTGACTAGATTAGGGAGAAAGTGGAATTCTCGAGAAGCAACTCAAGCAGCAAAGAGGGCACTGGAGCAGAGGGATGTTGTAGGGCAGGTGCAAAAGGGAGGGCAGGATTAGGTTCAGGTGATTCATGAAAAAGCATTCAGAGAAGGCGTATGGTTACAGGTTTTATTCGTGAGCAACAGGAGGAAGTAAGGTTCAATTAGCAGGGTACGAGCACAGTTCTGCTCTAAATATTGCAATGCACACAACATTATGGGTGACATACCAGAGTTCAAAAGAGGACAAATTGTTGGTGCACGTCTTGCTGGAGCATCTGTGACCAAGACAGCAAGTCTTTGTGATGTATCAAGAGCCACGGTATCCAGGGTAATGTCAGCGAGATACCACCAAGAAGGACCAGCCACATCCAACAGGATTAACTGTGGACGCTGTAAGAGGAAGCTGTCTGAAAGGGATGTTCGGGTGCTAACTCGGATTGTATCCAAAAACATAAAACCACGGCTGATCAAATCACGGCAGAATTCAATGTGCATCTCAACTCTCCTGTTTCCACCAGAACTATTTTTTTGGTCTAAAACCAGGTGTTTTAGTTTCATTGTCAAACCCCAATAAATATATACAGAATCAACACATTTAATCACAGCTCCAGATTAAAACCAGTAATTCAGTTCTATATCCGTCATCTAAGCAAAGTAAAATAAGTATAATGGGTATGGGTGCTGTATAAAAATATTTATAGTGTAAAAAATACATTGATCTATTGAGCACAAAGGAATAGTTAGACTACTTAAGGCAGCCTAGCTTCCTGTTGCTAACCTAGCTTTTAGTGTAGAACTTGTATAAGCTTAATAATATCTGTACAAACTACTGGAAAATATCATTAATAAACACATTATAGAGGTATATTCCTTATATATGTGCTGAACTTTGCTTAAACCAATTAAAAATGAGGACATTAACTATTATAAAAATGTATACCTTAGCTTCAAGCACTTGTGAAGAAAAAGTTGTGAAGAGGTACATTTGAGATATTGCAACATTGAGTATGTTTTAATCCATATTATAGCAAGAACTACTCAACTAAAATAAAAAAAGTAAAGAAAAGGCGCCAAGTGATCCAGCGGTCTAAAGCACTGCCACTATGAGCGGGAGGTCGCAGGTTTGAACCCCCGCTCATGCAGCTTTAAAAAAAGCGGTGGTTGACTTCACATGTATCAGAGGAAGCATGTGTTAGTCTTCACCCTCCTGGTGTGTTGAGGCATCACTAGTGATAGGGGGAGTCCTAATGAGTGGGTTGGGTAATTGGCTGTGTAAATTGGGGAGAAAAGAGGAAAAATTTTCAATAAAATTAGGTAACACTTTACTTGGATGGTCCATTTTATGGCCTTGTTGATGCTCAACTGACATTCAACTAACACTGAATTGAATGTCCATTAAATTGAACTTAACCCTATGTTGAATGTAAATGATTCAATCTAGAACCTAACCCTACACCTAACCCTAACCTTAACCCTTAATCAACCATAAAATCAAACCCTACACCTAACCCTAACCTTAACCCTTAATCAACCCTAAAATCTAACCCTACACCTAACCCTAACCTTAACCCTTAATCAACCATAAAATCAAACCCTACACCTAACCCTAACCTTAACCCTTAATCAACCATAAAATCTAACTCTACACCTAACCCTAACCTTAACCCTTAATCAACCATAAAATCAAACCCTACACCTAACCCTAACCTTAACCCTTAATCAACCATAAAATCTAACCCTACACCTAACCCTAACCTTAACCCTTAATCAACCATAAAATCAAACCCTACACCTAACCCTACCCCTAACCTTAACCCTTAATCAATTGTAAAATCTAACCCTAACCCTAACCTTAACCTAAGCTTAAAATCTAATGCTAAACCCAATCCTAAAATACTAAGATAAGCGTTTGGATTAGAGTTGAATGTAGGGTTATATTCAATAGAGAATCATTTACTTTCACCTTTTAGTTCATTTGCATTTAATAGACATGTAGTTGAATGTTAGTTGAATGTCAGTTGAGCATCAAAGAGGCCATCAAATGGACCATCCGAGTAAAGTGTTACCTAAAATTATAAAAAAAAGTAAAGAAAAAATTGTTTAAGAAATAAAGGTCAGTCAATCATTTCAAGAACTTTGAAAGTATCCTTTAGGGCAGTCACAAAGTCCATTAAGTCATTAGGGACCGCCCCATGAAAGGAAGAGCAGAAGTTACCTGTGTTGCACAGGATAGGTTTTTCAGAGTTACCAGCAAAACTGCAGTCTGGATGACCTCAGTATTAATTTACAATGAAGTAAAAAATATATAATAAATAAATAAAAACATTGAATGAAAAGTTGTGTCCAAAATTTAACTGGTACTATATAAACTATTAATATATTCGGATCTGTTTCAGATCTGGTTGGTCTTCATCTTTATGCATCAGAACTTTCTGCCAAAAGACAATTAGCTTGCTATGAAAAACAATTACAAGCTGTGACACCTGCCATAAGAGGCTGTTACACAGGTACTGACCATGCAGACCTTTATTATTAGGCCTATCTTTATGGTGCTTTCACGCCTACCTTGTTTGGTCTGGACCTACAGCTTGTTCAGTTTGCTCCAAACTACAATAGAAGGTATGAAAGGGGCTGTGAACCACTGTTCAGGCCAAAGCACCTAAATTTAGTCTGACCAAAACAGGTGATCTACATCGACTTCAATTCTTCTCATTCATTATTTCTCTTTATTTCTTTATTTTATTTTGTTTTCTACATTGTAGATTAATATTAAATATACAAACAATTAAGGGACACATATACAGTTGTGGTCAAAAGTTTACATACACTTGTAAAAAAACATAATGTTATGGCTGTCTTGAGTTTTCAATAAGTTCTACAACTCTTATTTTTCTGTGATAGAGTGATCGGAACACATACATGTTTGTCACAAAAAACAGTCATAAAATTTGGTTCTTTCATAAATTTATTATGGGTCTGCTGAAAATGTCACCAAATCTGCTGGGTCAAAAATATACATACAGCAACAAAATTTGTCAATTTTGGTGATGTAGCGAGTTGTGTCAATCAAATTAGCTTCATGTCATGGCCTCTTCACTTCTTGTAAGTGATTCTGATTGACTACAGCTGTTGACTTCTCATGAGCCCATTTAAATAGGGCTCATTTGACCCAGTGATTAGACTCAGCTACAAAAGCTACAATGGGAAAGTCAAAGGAACTCAGTGTGGATCTGAAAAAGCGAATTATTGACTTGAACAAGTCAGGGAAGTCACTTGGAGCCATTTCAAAGCAGCTACAGGTCCCAAGAGCAACTGTGCAGACAATTATACGCAAGTATAAAGTGCATGGAACAGTTGTGTCACTGCCACGATCAGGAAGAAAACGCAAGCTATCACATGCTGCCGAGAGGAGATTGGTCAGGATGGTCAAGAGTCAACCAAGAATCACCAAGAAGCAGGTCTGCAAGGATTTGGAAGCTGATGGAACACAGGTGTCAGTCTCCACAGTCAAGCGTGTTTTACATCGAAATGGACTGAGAGGCTGCCGTGCAAGAAAGAAGCCCTTGCTCCAGAAAAGGCACCTTAAGACTCGGCTGAAGTTTGCTGCTGATCACATGGACAAAGATAAAACCTTCTGGAGGAAAGTTCTCTGGTCAGACGAAACAAAAATTGAGCTGTTTGGCCACAACACCCAGCAATATGTTTGGAGGAGAAAAGGTGAGGCCTTTAATCCCAGGAACACCATGCCTACTGTCAAGCATGGTGGTGGTAGTATTATGCTCTGGGGATGTTTTGTTGCCAGTGGAACTGGTTCTTTGCAGAAAGTAAATGGGATAATGAAGAAGGAGGATTACCTCCAAATTCTGCAGGAAAACTTAAAACCATCAGCCCGAAGGTTGGGTCTTGGGCGCAGTTGGGTGTTCCAACAAGACAATGACCCAAAACACACATCAAAAGTGGTAAAGGAATGGCTAAACCAGGCTAGAATTAAGGTTTTAGAATGGCCTTCCCAAAGTCCTGACTTAAACCCCATTGAGAACATGTGGACAGTGCTAAAGAAACGGGTTCATGCAAGAAAACCATCACATTTAGCTGAACTGCACCAATTCTGTCAAGAAGAGTGGTCAAACATTCGACCTGAAGCTTGCCAGGAGCTTGTGGATGGCTACCAAAAGCGCCTAGTTGCCGTGAAAATGGCCAAGGGACATGTAACCAAATACTAATGTTGCTGTATGTATATTTTTGACCCAGCAGATTTGGTGACATTTTCAGCAGACCCATAATAAATTTATGAAAGAACCAAATTTTATGACTGTTTTTTGTGACAAACATGTATGTGTTCCGATCACTCTATCACAGAAAAATAAGAGTTGTAGAACTTATTGAAAACTCAAGACAGCCATAACATTATGTTTTTTTACAAGTGTATGTAAACTTTTGACCACAACTGTATGTAATTGCATAGTAAACAGTAAAAAAAGTGTTTGTCCTCCACATTAATCCACTGATCTAAACCTGATGAACTGAGATTTAGGTGATTTAAAGGTGATTTAATTGGGATGAGCTGGAGCTTCACAGCGTAAAGTAAGAAAGCAACAACTATTGTTCAGCACTTCCAGGAACTCCTTCATTCAAGACGCTGAGAAAACTAAAAAATTCCAGGTGACTCTCCCTCATGAAGACACTGAGCTTAAAATCTCACCAAGAGTGTGCAGATCTGTCCTCAAAGATACATGTGGCTACTTTTATTCTTTATTTTTTTTTTATTTTAAGTCTTCAATATTCAATTCATATATCGTAAAAAATATAAAAAGAAAGAAAACACAATGAAGAAGAGGAGAAGAGGTGTGTCAAAAACTTTTGACTGGTACTGTATATATATAAAAAAGCATGAATCGTGCTTTATGGTCCAAAAAAGAAGTAAAAATAAATGCCCTTGCTCTCATGTGACACAGTATTTGCACAGTACATTGGGGACCATATATCTGAGGTTTGTATGGCTGGGTGCAGGTGGTCAGAAAGGTCTGCCACCTCAGCGTCCACAGTTTATGTGATTTACTTCTTCCATAAACAACATAAAGTCCCACACAGGATGTAATTATGTCCCCTTAGAAATATGGAATCTGTGCTGGTCGTAAAACCTTGTCGGAGGCCAATTTGCCACCTGTTTTATTAGCTTGTTTGGCTTTTCCATTCACCTCCCTACTGACACATGAAAGCTTGAGGATGATTCATCAAACCTGCTTCTTGTGCTTTAAACAAAAAGTGTGCGTAGTTTAAAATAACTAGTGCTATTATTCAGAAATAAATCAGATTTGATGCAAAGGTTCGGATATAGTAAATCAAAAACTAGAGGACAGTTTGCAGTTTGTCTCAGATAGAGAAACATGATTATGTGTTTTATTATTATTGTTATAACTTTAATCACAGTTTGCTTTTCTTAAAGAGTGTTCTTGGTGCGTTCATTAACTGCTGAGCATTGGGAGTATTCTAAAAACAGGTTTAGACCAATTTCAGAGTGTCTGTAAACAAACACAACAACCACAGTGTCGTAACTGCACAGTATGAAGTAGCTGATGATAGCTGATGATCTTCAGTCATTGTGTTTACAGTGGTACATTAGCTTTACTGCTACAGTGGCTTGCATCAGTATTTATACCCTTAAAAGTTTTCATTTCATTTCATTTGGTCACCTTTTAAACACAAACTTTACAAAATTTATTTATTGAGATTTTAAGTGATAGACCAACACAAAGTAGCGCATAATTGTGAAGTGGAATGAAAATAATACATGTTTTTCTGACCCCCCCTATATCAGTACTTAGTAAATTCTTTTTAGGGTATATTTCTACAAGCTTTGCACATCTAGAGACTGAGATTTTTGCTCATTCGTCTTTACAAAAGAAGCTCAAACTCAGCCAGGTTGGATGGAGAGCATCTGTGAACAGCAGTTTTTAAGTCTCTGCACAGAAACACATGAATGTTCTTTGATCTAAATCATTCCTCTGTAGTTCTGGCTGTATGTTTAGGGTCATTGTCTTGCTGGAAGGTGAATCTCCTTCCCAGTCTCAAGTCTTTAGTAGCCTCCAACAGGTTTTGTTTTCAAGGATTGCCCTGTATTTAACTCCATCCATCTTCCCATCATCTCTAACCAGCTTTCCAACTCTGTCCTTGCTGAAGAAAAGCATCTCTATAGCATGATGCGATGCTACCACCACCATGTTTCACAGTGGTGATGTTGTGTCCAGGATTATGAGCAGAGTTACTTTTTCGCCACAAAGTTTAACTTTGTTCTCATCTGAACTAAACACCTTCTTCCACATGTTTGCCATGTCCTCTAGATGGCTTGTGGCTACAAACTGCAAACGACACTTTTTATATCTTTCCTTCAACAATGGTTTTCTTCTTGCCACTCTTCCATAAAGGCCAGATTTGTGGTTTATGTGTTGATGACAGGATGTCGTAATGTACTTTAGTGTGCTCAGTCACTAAACTGCAGAGTGAAACCAAAACTAACTGTACCAAATGTATAAATCAATGTAACAAACACACAAACCTTGGTCCAGATTTTCATGTGTGAAAATGTCTACAGACGTTTGTGAATATAATTCACGGCTCTAAACTCTACTGTTCGGGTAAACTGCAGAGTATTTTTTTTTGAAGAGAGATCTACTGTATTTTTAAACTGCATTCAGAATATCCAGCTTTTTTTCCAGAGTGTGACTGTCACTGACAGAAAGCACAGTGACTCATTCACAATTGTGTCCTTCCACTTGCTGAGAAGTCAGTGTGGCCTCTGTCCCTTGCAGGCCAGCCTATTTTAGCTGCAATTCCATCCAGCCAGGTTGTGTGTTACTCTTGTGCTTCAGACTGGCAACCAGCTTCATTGTTGACAGACAAAACTAATAATAAAAAATAATAGGACAGCTTATATTATTAAAAAGTTTAATCAGGACAATATTCTGTGTTTAACTGTGATTAATCGTACTTGTTCATTTTTAGAATGGATATTGAAATGTAAAATGCAATTAAACTGCTAGCACATCTCACCATGGTTGTAAGGATTTCTGAATTAGAACTTAATTTGCTGAGTATAAAAATCTCAGGAAGTGTTTGGTGTTGCACACATGCTCACAATGGGGGGGGGGGGGATGACCATTTAAATGGTCTGGGGAAAATATGATCCTTTTAAGATACTCTTGATCCTTTTAAGTGCCCAGACACGTGTGTAGCTACGCTGAAACTGTAGCGAACAAGAGTGTGTGCTGTGCTGTATCATGGAGAGAACTGGACTGAGCACCTTTTTTTATTTTTTATTTTTCTGTAAGTAACGCCATAATTGTGCTTTGTTGGCTTTGCTGGTGCATAAATAAATGAGTGGAATAAGTGAGGGAGTCAAAGTGTCCTATCTGCTCCACATGCTTCTATCTGGGTCGGAGCTGTATTGTCTGTATTGGAGCTTTTTAGTTGTTCAGTCAGAAAAAAATCTGTGCGTTGGGTGGAGCAGATCACAGCGGAAGTTGGGGTCAAACTTAATGGCGTAATTAACGCTTGAATGTTGACAGCCCTATTTTTTTACTTGTTTGCTTTCCACTACTATTGGAACAAGGCCTTGTGTCTGAAGAAAATGGTACATATCTTTAAGCAGGTAAAAATAGCCCGAATTGTTTTTTTCATGGCTGTGTGGACGTGCCAAATCTGATCGTTTCGATCCATGTACATGTAACATGAATGTGAATGGTCAAATCAGAATTCATGCATCTTTTATATACACACTGTATCTCTTGGTGCAGCTGTGCATCTATAGCTGCAAAAACAGCAAAAGCAAACCACCTGGCCTTTTTTCTCCTCCTCGACCTGAGCATCAGTACTTCAGACCAGCTGTTTACTGTTTCTACACTCCAGCAAAAGATGCTCCACATATGAGCTTCTAACACACTCCTCCATTTCCCTTTATAAAGCTGCGAGTCGTCTTTCAAATATGACATTTTTATTGTTGTTGGTGAAGAAGGTGACATTTATACAGGTATCAATGTGAGACGCATGTGAGGCATTCAGGGACAAATTTATTCATATTACACACAGATACAGATACATCACTTACATTTGTGAATGTGAACCATCAAGATAGCCAAATCTGATCTGAGCAAAAAATCAGATTTGAGCAATGTGGCTTATATTGAGAACGTAGTCGTAATTAGTTTTTTTCTGTTCCACGGTCCCACAAATCAAAACACTTGGTACACACAGCACATATTACAGCAAATACAATAATAGCAAAAGCAAAACTCCACACCCATATCTATACACACACACACACACACACACACAAGAAAATAACCCACTTTGACCCATCTAACATCAATACCCAGCCAGTACCAGCCAGTTCACTGCTTGCTCCAAAGAGTTGCAGGGATTGTTCTGAACCCTTAGGGACTCATTGTACCACTTCCCCAGATACTTGATGAGATCGTCCTTGATGGATGGCATGATCTCGGCTTGGATTGATAGGCTGCACTTAAAGGAGATGTTCCACTTCCTGATGATTAAAGGGGCAGTAAACCCCCTGATTTTTGCTGACTCCACCCTCTGATCAAATGTGAAAAAGGCTAATAAATAATAAATAAGAGGGGTAGTTTGGGAGGGGCACTGGGTGATGTATGGGTTTAGGGGTGAGGCAGGAGGGAGAGCTGATTGGCTGAGCTGCAGCAGCAGCAGTGATAGCGGTGAGACGCAGACAGTTGGACATCAGCAGGGGGGCGGGATTAGTGATAGACTGATCTGCATATTGTGATGCGTCACAACATAATTCACGCCTATAGCACAGTTGAACCTGAGAGGGCGCTGCAGAGGCAGAAATTACCACAATGAAAGCGTTTTTTAAAGGTTAGGAAATGTTTATGAACATTTTGAGCAGGATTGGTAGGTTTCATTACTTTAAAGGAACACATTTTAGCTATTAATTAAAATATATATGGTTTAGGGTTTAGAGGTTTAAGGTTTTTACCTTACATAGTCATATATGTACCACACATATTACATTTCTCATATTACAGTTCCTACAAAGAAGGAAAACAATGCAAACTTTATTTGACAAACAATATAATAGAAGCTATGATATAAATTAAATATCTTAAGTTTAAGGTGGAATAACTGTGACGATAAGAGACCAGATTGTAGCACTTAAATAACTTATTCACTTATTAAGATTAATTCTATTCTATAACAAATATTGCGTAGCTATACGTCATAGGTGTTTATTGTCCAGCTTGACGCCTTGTGCGATCTTAAATGATGCAGCAGTTTAGTACAGGCACCTTTAACAGTGTTTAAGGTGGAACAAAATCATCTAACAAATCTGTTAGTGTGATTGTGAGTTTCATATACTAGTGCAGCTCAACCAATTACTTTATTTCAGTGTTCCAAGTCCTGCTGGAAAATGAAATGAAAGTTGTCAGCAGAGAAAAGCATGAAGATTTTTTATACTTGATAAAACACAGTGGATCAACACCAGCAGATGACATGTCTCTCCAAACCATCACTGATCATCAGTACATTTTACATTTCATTTGTAAATCAAAGGGATCAGAGTCTGGAGGAAGAGTGGGGAGACACACAGTCCAAACTGCTTGAGGTCTAGTGTGAAGTTTCCACCAATCAGTGATGGTTTAGAGAGACATGTCATCTGCTGGTGTTGATCCACTGTGTTTTATTATCAAGTCTAAAGTCTTCAGCACTTCATGCTTCCCTCTGCTGCTGACAACTTTTATGAAGATGCAGATATCATTTTCCAGCAGGACTTGGCACACTGCCCACACTGCTAAAAATACCAATTGGTCTTATATAATATTCTAATTTTCTGAGACACTGATTTTTGGGTTTTCATTGGCTCTAAGCCAAAATCATTATCAATAAAATAAATAAACGTGTGTAATACATCTGTATAATATATGAATTTCACATTTTATAGTGAATTACTAAAATAAAGTAACTTTTCAATGATATTCAATTTTCTTGAGATGCACTGGTATAGTTTACTCAAAAAATATGTACTGCATGCATACATTAAATATACTAAATGTCTGAAATGTCTGCAAACAGACAGAGTTGGAGTTATTCTCACATTGTATGGAGGGATAATGCAGCGTTTTGAAAAGCTGAAGGTGTATCCAAACTTTTGCAGGGCAGTGTACATCTCCTCTTCCTTTCCTGAGGTCTGTATGAGGGGCTCGCTTTGTATTCTTAATCGAGTCTTTCTCTGGAAAAGAGCAGACTCCTCCGCACCTGCAGGAATGAAGGCTTCAAATGTCAAACACTTCAAACGTCTCCTCTCCTCCAAGCAAGACTGTCATACATTAAACGCACCAAGATTTTCTACGGTACACAACCCTGATGTAGGCATGTGCCACTAAATATACTTTCCAGGCTGCTTATTTTCTCCACCTTAAATATCTGAAATAATAAAATAGGAGACAGTGCCTTAAAATGTAAAAAAAAAAAGAGAAAAAAAGGGAAGATACCTTACACCAGGGGTGTCCAAACTTTTTTTGTTGGGGGCCAGAAGGAGAAATATATTTGAGTCACGGGCCAAAGACTGTAATAAAACGAATAATGAAATATACCACTTTAAATAATACTTTTTCCTGATTACTTTCAGCGCACCCTCTCCGCTTCTCTTTGGCCTGTTTTTCTGCGCTACAACTGCGCACTCTCTCCGCTTTTAGACTCTTTGGCCCGTTTTCCTGCGCTGTAACTGAGCACTCTCTCCGCTTTTAGACTCTTTGGCCCGTTTTTCTGTGCTACAACTGCGCACTCTCTCTGCTTTTAGACTCTTTGGCACGTTTTCCTGCGCTATAACTGCGCACTCTCGCCGCTTTTAGACTCTTTGGCCCGTTTTTCTGCGCTACAACTGCGCACTCTCTCCGCTTTTAGACTCTTTGGCCCGTTTTTCTGTGCTACAACTGCGCACTCTCTCTGCTTTTAGACTCTTTGGCACGTTTTCCTGCGCTATAACTGCGCACTCTCGCCGCTTTTAGACTCTTTGGCCCGTTTTTCTGCGCTACAACTGCGCACTCTCTCCGCTTTTAGACTCTTTGGCCCGTTTTTCTGTGCTACAACTGCGCACTCTCGCCGCTTTTAGACTCTTTGGCCTGTTTTTCTGCGCTACAGCTTCAATCTCACCGCTTTTAGACTCTTTTGCCCGTTTCTGACACCTAGCGTTCAAACTTTGAATCTCACATTATAAAAACCTGCTTAACAGCGGGCCAACTTTCATTCTATTTCTAAAATCCCCCTCGGGCCGCTCCAAAAAAGGAAATGGGCCACAAATGGCCCGCGGGCCGTAGTTTGGACACCCCTGCCTTACACCCTGCGTAAGGCTCATTGCTATCTTACACCCTGCGCAAGGCTCATTGCTATCTTACACCCTGCGCAAGGCTCATTGCTATCTTACACCCCGCCAAGAGTACTTGTGAATATATCTACAAAATCTGAAATGAGGTCCGTTCAGGTACATGTCTGGTGTATTGCTATCTTGGCAATGGAAAACACAGGTGAACCACTGACTGAATACAATCTATACAGACATTAACAGTCAGACGTTTATTACTATCTTGGCAATGCAGGCGTGCCATGAGTACACTCTCTTTAGTTACACGCATCAACAGCTCTTGTAAAAAAGTTGTACATTTAAATATAATAATGGTGTACCTAAACTATATGCAGAATAATTAAAGCATACTTTTTGTTCTTATATTTACATTTGTATCTACTTAATCAGTATGTCAGTATCCTTTGACAAAATATACTTTATTTGGCTGTGCTAATTTTGTACTGGTGATGTACTTAATAAATATATATACTTTATGTATTTTATAAAACTGTGCTTTTTATGATAAAACTAATATTTTACTAAATGTGTCATATAACCATATATTTCTGCAATAAAACTGTACTTCAGTGAAAATTGCTACAAAACATAAATATTGTGTTGCTCATACATGTGACAGCTGTGCTGACGAACTTCTGATGAGTTTTAAATATAATTTAAAAGTTTCCATGGGCGGCACGGTGGCGCGGTGGGTAGCACTTCCGCCTCACAGCAAGACGGCCTGGGTTCGATTCCCGGCTGGGGCGACCCGGGTCTTTCTGTGTGGAGTTTGCACGTTCTCCCCGTGTCTGCGTGGGTTTCCTCCGGGTTCTCCGGTTTCCTCCCACAGGCCAAAGACGGTACGTTCAGGCTAATTGGAACTTGGTTGAAATTGCCCCTTAGGTGTGAGTGTGTGAGTGAATGTGTCTGTGTGTCTGTCTGTGTCTGTCTGCCCTGCGATGGATTGGCGGCCTGTCCAGGGTGTATCCTGCCTTCCGCCCGATGCCGGCTGGGATAGGCTCCAGCACCCCCCCCCGCGACCCTTAATGGATGAAGCGGTTGATAATGACTTGACTTGACTTGACTTAAAAGTTTCCTTCAGTTAGATTAGTGTAGGTAAAATCACTTTAATAGCTAATGCTAGCAATACGATATCTTGTTTTGGTTTTTTTACCAGTATATGTACAATCCTCAAAATGAATTTGTTAACGTTAAATATATATTTAAATCAGACTTTTAATATGTATTTAATGTTCAATTAGACAGCTTACACAAATATACTTAATATGTATTAAATAGTGGCGAAAATTACATATGACTAGCATACACAGTAAAAAGTTTGTGAAAATGTATATAATTTTAATTACAAACAAGTAGTAATTCAGTACACATTAGTGGTTCCAAAACGTCATAACTTAAGTACAGACTTATTCCAGCATTCTTAACGTTTTTTTTTTTTTTACAAAGTAAAATAACATTGCTGTTCCTGTAAATTAAATGACCTGCTTGTGCAACTTCACAGCGTGAAATAATCAGAAGTAAATCCTTAGAGAAATGGCTTATTTAATATAAAACTATATATTAAAACTGAGGAAATGATTTATTAAATCAACAGAATGATTTATCACAACTAAGGAAATTATTTATTCAATTCCCAGAAGCTTTTATTGAAACAAAGGGAATTATTTATTAAAGTTAATGTAACGATTTATTACAACTGAGGGAATTATTTATGAAATTTGGAACGGTTTATTTAAAACTGAGAAAATTCTTTATTAAATTAACAGAACGTCACGGATGACCCAGGCAGGGAGACGAGGAGGCGGACACAAGTGCAGGTAGGGTGAAATCAATAAATAATAATTTAATAAATAAATATAAATAAACCAGGAAACGAGAAACAAGTAAACACTTAAACATAAAACAGGGAGATATATACAAGGATCAAGGGAGTGAACTAAATAAATTAAACTAGATAAACAAATAACCAAAAACCAAAACAAACGAGAGAAACCAGAGAACATAAACTAAACCAACAAGAGATAATAAATAGCAAAATAAACTGGGAGTAAATAAACAAAGAAACAAACGAGGGACTGAATAAATACAATACTAAACAAGGCAGGGATATATACAAGGAAAACTAACAGGAGGCTAAACTAGACAGGGAAAAACTAAACTAGACAAGAATAAATAAACTAAGCAGGGAACTAAAGGGAACAAGAAACAAGAAGATGTAAACAAGGAACTAGGGCTAGGGCTAAGGCTGAAATCACAAAGAGACACGGAGAGACAAACAACAGGGGTTAGTGCAAAGACCGATGGAGACAAAGTGGCAGAGGAGGGCTATTTAAAGAAACAGGAAACACTATAATTAGAAACACCTGGGGAAGGGGTGGAGCAACAAATGAGAAACACATGGTGGAAAAGTACTGAGACGGGAGACACAGGGGAGCACAGGTCACGTGGGGAAGACACACAGACACGAGACGAGACCAGGATGTGACAGAACAATGTATTAAAACTGAGATAGTTATTCATTAAATTAACATAACGATTTATTAAAAAAAGAGGGAATTATGTATTGCATTTAACATTAAGATTTATTAAAACTGAGGTAATTATTTATTAAATTACTAGAGAAATACTGTTTATTAAATCAAGAGGATGATTTTCTATATTTAAGTAAACATTTTAATTACATCCAAGGACTTATTTATTACATTAAGTTAACAATTTTTTTAATCATTTTAAATACTTCAACATGTTAAATAAAATATATATAAATTAAGAGAATGATTTACTACATTAAGGAAAAATATATATATATATTTAAGTAAACATATTTATTGTCATATGAAATAATTATGTTAAATAATTGTACTTAATAGTAGTTATAAAAGATATAAAGATTTATTGTTTGTGAAACGTCTGTACGACTGTTTAATGTTTAGGAATTGTGTAGATAGGCTGAACCCTTGTTTCTGTATGTGCCGTATTTGGAAAACGGCCACCAGCCACAGCTCATTGTGAGTGAGACACGCCCCCAAGTGACTCATCGCCTGTTGAACAGGCGACACAGAGCGATTTTATCACGTTCGGTCTGGACGTACAGTAAGAAGCAATGGATACGTTCAGGTAGCTGCGCTGCTAAAATAGCGATTCACCAAAGTCAGAACGCATCTGGCTCTTAAAGGGAATGGCAAGTGACATGCTGATTGGTTTCTTTCACATTATGCCCCAAACACACTCATGATTAATTAAAAGAATTAGTACATGCCTTTTGCATGTTTTAAGCTATGCAAGGTGTACTTTTCTCGACGTTATGATAGCAAAGACACAATGACACACTCTAAATCAAACTGCATGGTGCAATATTGACTGCTCACCTATGGATTGCTAAAATAGGACCCCAAAAACTCATAATAAAAAGTCCTCAGTACCATCACAACTACAGTCTTCTTACCATATTAGTCGAATTGGGTTCACAGTGACAATAAAGTGAGCACAGAAGCCCAGATGTCACCGAACTTCCCTGGGACCCTAAGAAAGTGCTCATTCAGGAAAGGTAACTTGCTCTTACAGCCTACAATACTGTGACCAGGCATTCATATGAATATGAATGCATTTAATCATGCAGTTGTAGAGTTTAAAGTGAAATAACTGTTATTGTATCATTTCAATTTAGCTGCTTTACTATTTTAGGTGGAAAAGAAAAATCAAATAAGCAGCTGGCAAACACATATAACACATATAACAGCTATTACATATTTATACATTCTCCTGGCTGCTTCACTGTTTAAAGCAGCACTAGGTAGGATTTCCTTGATTTTTGATCTTTTTAAAGAAGCAAAATTACAGCTTAGGAGGAATAGCGGTGCTCTCGTGTCTGTGCCGGAGCTCCTCTGAGCTCAAACCAGACTCTGTAAGTTTTCCGAGGCGGCTCGCCAGAACTGCGACCTGCTTTCCGACCTTTAGTTCTAACAGTTCTACAAGGACTACTGGTTCATTCTTTACAAATTAACATACAGACACTCTGGCAGAAGCTGGAAAGAGACCGAATATGCCTAGTGGAGCTTTAAGAAGAAACGGAAATGTCACATTAGATATTGACTAAGTGTGTGTGAACATAGTGGCATATTTGTGATGGCTTGGAATAGTAAGAAACTTTCAGGGTGTGTTGGTGCATTTGGGGGAGTTTAAATGAGTAAAAGACTGTATAAAACTGTATAAAATCAGTATGTGTTCACTTTTCAGCTTCAGATTTTAGTTGATGTATGTTTATCTAAGGAAATAAATCTATTTTTTCTCTCTGATTAGACTTTTTGTCTTACTAAAGATTGTGCGTGAGATTATTTAACTTATATTAGGATATACTTAGATTTTCACCTTATTTTATGTCATTTAAACTCAAAATAATCACCAGAAAGTTCAAGTAATTTGGTTAAGTTATTCCAATTCTTCTGTCTAAATCTAAGCCAAAAAAATCAGGGATTTTTGTCTTAATTCACTCATTTTGAGACTTTGCGATTATTTTAAGACATCTTATTGAGAGAAATTGCCAGATTGTATTATTTTCTTTTGCTTAAGATAATAATACACAACCCAATTTACATATATTTTGTCTTGTTTTTGCCAGTGATTTGTTTTTTTAAGTGTACTGTGCTGTGAAGCTTTTAAGGTTGTGAAGAGCCGGCTAGGTTACCAGGGACTGTACTATAAGCTCCTAGTAGGCTCTGTGGTGAAGGTCCTAAAATAAGACCCAAAAACATCCTGCACCTGTGAGGACATGGGGGACGCATGGGCCGGCCCCCATGACAGAACACTCACTGCCATAATGCTGTGCACCTGGAAGCGATTTGGACAACAAGCCCCTGGTTAATCCCTCTCACAGGAGAACATAAGAACGACTGGAGGAAAATCACAGGTAATGTCAACCTTGCACCTAACGATTTTCAGACGATTTGCAGTTGAGTTGCGTTTGAATCATCTCGATCATTCAGTGAAAGATGGTTAGAATTAAAAGTTTTATTCAGTCTTTTTCTCGTGCTGGCGTTTCGATAAAATCAACCGTGTTTAATATAATCACAAGTCTTGAGACTCGGCTCGCGGAAATAATGATGAGAACAATGTCAACAACCAATAGGAGAAGAGCTACGGGAAGCCGCAGGGCAAGAATATTTTTACGATTTGAAAAAAAAAAAAAAAACACATTTTGAGTTAATATGCCTTATATGGTTCTTACTTTAATATGTAATTTTACACAGATAGCACTTTAAAATCATCTTTTTTTTTGGCATAGTTATTTGTGCAGTTTTATTTTTGATACAAACAAGTTTAGTAAATACACATTTAGCAAGAATTATGTTCTTTATTGCATTACAACAACATTATACAAGGTTGTGGCAAAAAAAGGACAAGTTGAACACAAAATGTATTTTATTATAAAAAAATTTAAGAACTAACAGTGTGGCAGAAAAAGAAGCCTCTGAAGCGAGAGGAAGAAATCTTAACAAGACAGTCCTGCTGAGGACCCATCCTCAACTGTAGCCTGGACTGTGGAACACCTAGTGCCAGGAATAAACCATTACAAAAATATTTTTTTTATATAATACACAATGGAAAATGAGTACTGTTCAATAAAAGGACCCAATTATAAACTACTAGTCAGAACTGTACCTAAATTCATCCAAACTTTAAATAATAATAATAAAAAAAACTTATGAAATTATTTACTAAACAAAAAAGTGTTAAACAAACCAGAATATGTTTAATATTTTACATTCTACAGGTGATTTCTTTGCACATCTCTGCTGGATTTTCTCAGTCAGCTTTATGAGGTAGAGTCACCTTGAATTCAGGCTTTCAGTCAACAGCTGTGCTGAACTCATCAAGAGTTAATTACTGGAATTTCTTGTCTCTTAATAAAGTGTTTGAGAGCATCAGTTAAAGTAAAGTAGTGAAGAGGTAGAGTTACAGGTATACAGTGAATAGTGAATATTTGAATAATGTTCTAATCCAGATTACGGGTATCACTTAATTAGGTAAAGAAAATTAATTAACTTAAATTCATTTAAGTGCAGTTGCTAAGAGCTTGCTAAGAGCAAAAAAAAAAAAATATGATGAAATTGGCTCTCATCAGGACTGCCTCAAGAAAGGAAACAGGAAGCTTTTCCAATCTTGTAAAAGAATAGTGCATTTAAGTATATTTTGTAATAGGTATATTTAACATGGAAAAGTATGTACGTTTAGCATTAAAATTAATATGTACTAAATGTACTATTTTGGAACAACGTATGGCAACTTAATGTAATTATATATATGTTAGCTATATTTAAATACTACATAAAAGCATTAGGTTGTGTTTTTGAGTGCTTTTTTCGTACATCTTCTGTGAACGTAAGTAAGTGTTATTTGAAACATACATTTTAATACACTTTGCTTATTAATATTGTGTACACCTTAATGTTAGTAAAATAAGACTACACTAAAATGCACTTTAAGCAGTATTTAATGCCACTATATATATATATATATTTTTTTTTTCTCCCTAAAAATACATTTTATGGAAATACAGAGAATGTATATTTAGTGTGTTTTTGCACAAGGAAATGTACTTTTAGTTTTCTTTACCTAATTTGAACATACTTTTAATGCTCTTAGGTATACTTCCTTTTCACAAGGGCTGTCAGAGTCTCCAAAATCTTCAAATCTCTCAAAATGTAAATAACTTATTTTACTGCACAGAAAAGGCCAAAGCCTGGATAATTAATGTATTCCACATATACAGGATTTTTCAAGAAAATTCTTGTTCTTGTCATTTTAAGTTTCTTTTCCAAAGAACAAAATTTCAGGGGAAAATGTAATATATTATTGGGACAAATATATATATATATATATATATATATATATATATATATATATATATATATATATATATATATATATATATATATATATAAGAGGTTTGAGAATAGGGGGAGTTGGTATAATAAAAGTTTGAATAATAAAACCTCTCCTTTTTCAAATAATACATTGTACTACTGTCAACTTTAAAATCTGGGTCACTGAAAGTTAAATAAAGACCATAAAGTTTTTTGTAATTAGCCAGGCCTTTTAGTTCACTGCTCAGAATATTGCTAATTCGGTCATTACCTCCCCAATCAAACGGCACATCCTCTGCAACTGCGCCGTACCAAACCAACTGCCTATTGAGCGCTGCTCTTCCAAACTCATTTAGCCTGATTTGCATATTCTTTATCATTTAGCTTTTTGCCTCTGAGACTAAACAGGACAATCATCTGTAAAACAAAAGCAAAGCTACCATTATCTCACCATCTGTCCTGTAGAGAACCAGCCAACCTGAATAGTCATTAACAAAGCAGCCATTCACCCCTCTAATTGGCAGCGTTTCATTTTTACCGAAACCTTTGACTCTGCTCTTCTCCTGCTGTCTGTGCGCATCAGTAAGAACACGCTGTTCACGGGACGACAGGAGACAGACTGTGTGCTTTCAGGTAGATAAATAAAGAGAGTCCACTTTATTTCCATGAGGAACAGATAGGGGTGGGAGCAAAATAAACTACTCTAAAATAAAGAGGGAGGAACATCTAGAGGCTAGAGTCTCTTGGGGTCCTTCAACAAGCTTTCATCAGTATTATGTTGTAAAATGTCAAATATGATATATTTATATATTTATATATATGTCTCTTCAAGTATTGAGAGTATTGTACAGCCTATCCCTTTCTTTCTGCTGTAGACTAAAAACATTTGGGATTACCATGAACACAAGACTATAAGGTTTGGGTTTTCATCCAAACCTTTTGAAAAAATTCACTACAGTTATGCGAATAAACTTTAGATCATGTGAGAGAGGACGCCAAACCAGCATAGAGAAGTTTGATTCCATTTTTGCTCTTTCCAGAATTATTTTCGTATGCATTTGCATTTGCCATCTCTACATGCCATCTCTACATGTTTGCTTTTCTTTTCTTTTCCAATTTTATTTCCAATTTTTCCCATTTTTTGCCCAATTTACACGGCCAATTACCCAACCCACTCATTAGGACTCCCCCCCCCCCATCACCAGTGACGCCCCAACACACCAGGAGGGTGAAGACCAACACATGCCTCCTCCGATACATGTCAAGTCAGCCAATGCCTCTCTTCGAGCTGCTGCCGATGCAGCATTGCTGGGCAGCATCAGCAGCAGCTCGGTTCTGATACATCAGCTCACAGACGCCCTGTGCTGTGGACATCACCCTACACTCTAAAAAACAGAGGTACGATATGAGTACTTTTTTGTACTCGAAGGTACACTCTTTATAATTGTACCCTCAAAGGTACAATATTGGTCTTTACGGGGTCAGATTTGTTCCCTCTGAAGTACAAAGTAATTTCTAACAGCAATAAGTACAAATTTGTACCATTTAACCAGCCAAAGGGTACATTCAGTATTCTGCATCACTGTACTAATGAACAATATATATTTAAATTGCACATTTTTTTTTGAAAGCCAGACAATTTTGTATCATCAAGTTTTTGAGCCATATTCAGTTATATGATAATGTTTATAATCTTTATAATCTTTACTGGCACAAAAACCATGGGTACAAAAAAGGACTTTCACTGAAAGGTACTTTTTTGTGCCTCAATATAAGGTACAGCCCCAGCGACAAGCTTTGTACTCTTTTAAGTACAAATCTGTACTTATATTTCTTAGAGTGTAGTAGTGATGTGGGGAGAAAGCGCCATCTACCCACTCGGAGGGAGCAGGGCCAATTTTGCTCCCTCTGAGCGCAAATGCTGCATGAGGGGGGGTTCGAACCTGTGACCTCCCACTCATAGTGGCAGCGCTTTAGACCACTCAGAACTACTCAGTGCCGACGTTTGCTTTTCAAAGACGCCGGGCAGGACGAACGCTGGAAAAGTTATTAAGGGTGGAAATCTCGATGCGACCACGGCGACAATCACCATGTACCTGGGAGTGCAAAGAAGCAAACTTTTCTAGGAGAACATTGTCCTAGTGCAGGGGTGTCCAAACTTTTTTTGTTGGGGGCCAGAAGGAGAAATATATTTGAAGTCACGGGCCACACTCTGTAATAAAACAAATAATGAAATATACCACTTTATATAATACTTTTTTCCTGATTATTTCATTTACACACCATTTAACTTGACTTACTATCTTTATCTTTGACAGTGTTGTGTAAACTAAGATTTTTCAAATTGATGTTTCATTTCATGATGTCTCTTAATATTAAACTCCTTAATTACGGCAACTTTTAGACTCTTTGGCCCGTTTTCTGCGCTAGAAATGCGCACTCTCTCCGCTTTTAGACTCTTTTGACCCGTTTTTCTGCACTAGAAATGCGCACTCTCTCCGCTTTTAGACTCTTTTGACCCGTTTTTCTGCACTAGAAATGCGCACTCTCTCCGCTTTTAGACTCTTTTGACCCATTTTTCTGTGCTAGAAATGCGCACATACAAGCTGGCCACCTGTGCAGAATGTAGAATAGTGGGTGAAACGTTTGTTGTAAAAGGAACAACAGTCCATCTTTGTGTTTTGGGGTCATTATCTTGCTGCATGATGAAGAATCTTCCAATCAGTTTGGTTTCATCTTTCTTTAAATTCACAGACAAACTTTCTGTAGACTTCTGAGTTCATTATACATCAATGAAGATTCATGAGCCCAAGTCCAAATCAGGACACTACCTCCACTGTGTTTCACAGATGAGCTGGTATATTTGAGATCATGAGCAGATCATCCAAAGTTTAGCTTTTCCATCATACTGGTAAATGTTAATCTTTGTCTCATCAGTTTATAATCAGTCCACCGTCCTTCCTTCCTTCCTTCCGTTTTTGTTAATAATGGTATAGGTTCCATTTATGAATAAGCCTCAGCTTGACACTCTACCACACTCCCCTTGGTTAAGTCCACCAAAAAAAAAAGGAAATACGACAAGAAATCCACAGAACCATTGGGTTTAAAGTTGAACAGTTTACTTCTTCCAAATTAGGTTTACATTCTTCCAAAGTCCTTCCAAAATTAACCAAAAAAGGGGAACTTAACAAAGAAAGAAAGAGAGAGGTCAAAAAACTGTTTGGCTTTAAGGCTCCATCTTCTCCTTCTTGTTCACCAACTAACCCCTCTCAACCCTCCCTCTCCTGATTATCTCTGGAACTCTTAGCCCCTCCCACAGCCTCTTTCTCATGGTAGAGTCCAATACCTTAAATTCTACATATTAACATATGTACATATATACTTTAAATAAAAATTAATTTTACTTAATAATGAACTTGAAATATGGTACTATTTCTAATAATTCAACAACCAGATAAACATTACATACATAAACTAAATTTATGCACTTACATTACCGGCCACTAATTGTTCTCAAAGCTTCGAAACAATAACCAAAATTTCACTGAAAATAAAGACGAGCCTTCAATCAACTTGGGCCTGATTAATACTCATCAGTCATGGTCAGATTCATAAAGAAGACACAACTTTAATTTAGGCACTCACAAATGGTTTTCATCTTCTGGTGAAGCCTCTGAACTTTTGTTCATGAAGTCTTCTGTGAACATTAGATTGTGGTACCTGTAGTCCCGCCCCGAGATTGTTGTTTTAGGGTCTTTTTTACAGCTCTTACAATGATTCTGTTACCAACTGCTGTGGTTTTCCTTGGTTCTGACAGTTCACCATCTCTTACTTAGTACACCAGTGATGACTTTCTTCTTCATGACATTTCAAACTGTTGTTCTGGCTATGGACAATATTTGTGCTCTAATGGCTCTGATTGATTTTCCATATCCTCTCAGCTTCAAAGTTGCTTGTTTTTTACCCATAGACAGCTCTCTGGTTTTAATGTTGGTTACCCCTCTAACTATAAATGCTCAGTCTGCACAGATAAAACCTGAATCTCAAACTGAGTGCTATTTATTATTTGAATAATTAATGTATTAATCAGGACACACCTGGGCAAAAAAACACACCTGACAGTCACATGTTCCAATATTTTTACTCACAAGAAAAATAGGTGGGTTCAGACATACCAGGTTTCTAGGCTGAAATTTTGATCTTTTGACTTTGATAATTATCTTTTAATGACAAACCCAAATGTTTTCAATCTACAGCGGAAATAAACAACATTTGGAGGGCACTGTAATATAGTCAGTAATGATTTAAAGGCAGAATAATGAAGTTAATTGGTTTTACACCAATACACATTTTATTTGAAATCAATCCAGTACAGAGCATTACATTTAAGTGTGTCACCCGAAAGAAAAGTAATATTTTAAAATGTTATAACTTATTTTAAGACATTTAATCTACTAAGAGCCTACTTATTGTATTCACTGAAAATAACATATATATATATAATAATTTATATTATAATAAATGAATATATACAATACCAGTCAAAAATGTGGACACCTTCTACCTTCTAAATGTTTTTGTTCCAACATTGTAAAATAAAACAGAAGTTGTGACAGCAGACACATTTTTTTTGTAGTTGTAATTCCTACCCTGACATTTGGGGGCAGTACTGGTTATTTCTTCCAGATTACAAGCCATCCAAAAATGGAAGCCATGTGGTTGGGTTGGGTTGGGTAGTCGAGTTTAACGCCACATCAGCTCGTCGGCTATTTCGCGGCAGGAAAGGTACTGTCTAATCACAAGGTTCTACGATCTAAGCCATCGCAAGGCAGACAGACACATTCACTCACACACTCACACCTAAGGGGCAATTTCAATCAAGTTCCAATTAGCCTGAACGTGCCGTCTTTGGACTGTGGGAGGAAACCGGAGAACCCGGAGGAAACCCACGCAGACACGGGGAGAACGTGCAAACTCCACACAGAAAGACCCGGGTCGCCCCAGCCGGGAATCGAACCCAGGCCGTCTTGCTGTGAGGCTACCCACCGCGCCACCGTGCCGCCCGGAAGCCATGTGGTAACAATGGAGGTTCAGAGGAAAAGCTCAATGTAAGTGGTTTAATTATATTTGTGTTAGGAAAATATGAGTTCTTATTGGCACTTAAAGTTGGTACTATTAAAGTTTTGTACAGTTTTTTTTTCTTTTCAGAACGGTTCTTGTTTTTTTTAGTTTTTGTTTTCTACTTTGCTCTCTGTTAATTAACTCGTAAGGACTCATATGGACAAATCTTGCAAACATTTACAACAACTTCACTGAAGCTTCTTCATGGCCAAAGCAAGGTTGGATTATTTCTTCACTGTTTCACTATATTTTTCAGGATTCCTCTGGACTTCTAAGGACTATTTCAGCCAAACCTGGTGAGAATGATCCAATTATTTTTTTTAGAAGATCCTTTTGAAATAATTTAAAAGAGTGGAGAAACTTATTTTTTTGGCTGTGTTTTGTGCATTTATCAATCAAGAAGTTGTAGATATTGATTTTCATTTCTTTATTTTTTGTATTTGGTGAATTTAGGGTTTAGTAAAACATTTATCTGATTTTATTTAATGGTACCCTTTTCATTTCAAAAATTTCTGAAAACGTGTTGTTAAATCATAACCATTACAAAGTCATCTAGACTATAAAGGAACACATAAGGAATCATGTAGTAACTTAAAAGTGTTAAATAAACCAAAACACTCTGTAAATGTTTAGATGTTCTGAGATGTAAATCTTACTATTACTTTCCTGGGGCGGTCCTGATGAGAGCCAATTTCATCATATTAACATTTTTAATCGTCTTTTTGACTGTACTAGTTAATTTTTTTAATTGACTGACCTTCATTTCTTAGAGTATTTTTTTTTTATTTACTTAATCCATAATATAAATTAGAAAGCTCAAATAGAGCTATTCACTGTATACCAACTCTACCTTATCTACCTCTAACTTATCCTGTTCAACTCTTGCTCTTTCTTTCCTTGGGCAGTCCTGATGAGTGCCAGTTTCATCATAACGTTTTTGATGGTCTTTGAGACTGCACTTGAGTATACTTTCAAAGTTCTTGACTACTTCAGATTGAACCTACATTTCTTATAGTATTTTTTTTTCTTTACTTAGTCTTTAGCATTTTTTGCCATAATCTGGATTAGAACATTATTTAAATATTCACTATTCACTGCACACCTGTAACTCTACCTCTTCACTACTTTACAACTGATGCTCTCAAACACATTAAGAGACAAGAAATTCAAGTTATTATTAACTCTTGCTGAGTTCAGCACAGCTGTTAACTGAAAGTCTGAATTCCAGGTGACTCTACCTCATGAAGCTGACTGAGAAAATCCAGCCAATATGTGCAAAGCTGTCTCTATCTAAGCAAGAGGTGCTACTTTGAAAAATCTAAAATGTAAAACAAATTTCAAGTTTTCTGTATAGTTTGGATGACTTTAGTAATAATCTACAATGTAGAGCATTTTAAAATCATGAAAAATGACTGAATTCAAGGTGTGGTACTGTGTGTATATATACATACAAAAAAATATATACCATTGTTTGAGTATGAGAATATAGATAAGGCATAATCAGTCACATTAACTTAGTTATTTTCAAATTTTATATATATATTGTGGCGTGAGGAGGCGGGGGAATCGTGGGTCCGCCCCACGCCGGAGCGTACAGCCCAATATGTCCCAGCTGGCTCGCATCCGGACTGATTAAGCAGCCGGCTGGGACGGGTATAAAACTCAGCCTCAGCTCACTGAAGGAGGACTCTTGACTGGGGAGCTGAGGGCTGAGGCTGCAAGTTATTTTGGGTGTGGTGGAGGGCAGTTAAAAGCCGAATAAAGGTACTTTTTGAGTTCATTTACTCCCCGTGTCTGTGTTCTCTGTGCGCTTCCTCCTTCCGGGTCACAGTGGTCACGCCCCCCTACCCCAGGGGCCTACCACAGTGGTGGAGAATGCGGGAACCGCCCCTATTATTATTATTATTATTATTATTATTATTATTATACATATATATATATATATATATATATATATATATATATATATATATATATATATATATATATATATTTTTTTTTTTTAGTAGTGTCTATAAGAGAACTGTATATTTAAAACTAAGAGTAAAAGTTTAGAAAGAAAGAGAAGCTGAGCCTTTAGGCTCTTTAGTTCAGGAAATAACAAACAACTCAATATTTGAAACTCAAATGACATCCACTCATGAACAGAGATCCATATCTGAAGGCTGGAAAGTGCACGCCATTGTCAGTTCAGAAGCGTTTTCTTCATTCTGGGTCTAAAATAAGGAAGATATGCTTCCAGACATGATGGGGACAGGTGTCTTCCCCTGTCACTCTCAGCTATGTAGTGTGACAGAGGTGACAGCCGTGCACACTGCGGCTTCTTAGTGCACTTCAGCGACTGTGAAAACTGAAGAGGATAAATTGGTGCCAAAAGAGTGTAAGCGGGAAGTGTGAGGAAGGCACTGTGGAAGCTCTGACAGTTAGAAATATATCTGATGTGTACAGAGGAGACATTAAAAGCTGAATACTTCTCTATGTGCTGTTGTTTTAATAGCTATTTAATGAGAGCAAATGTAAAATCAAACTGCTCTACTAATCAAATTAATTAAATTAACATTACTTAAACAATCAATCAATCAATCAACCTTTATTTTCACTCGGGAAGAAACACTGAGGGTGACCCTCATTTACAATGTTGCCGAGCCTTTATAACATCAAAGGGATTGAACACATTTAATGATAATTTGGAAATAATAAGAAATAAAATAGTAATAAAAAAAAATAAAATAAATAAAAGTACGCATTTTAAATCAACATTTAATAAAACTATATATGTAAAACAGAAAAAATCTAAAATACCACCAAAAACAAGTTTTGATATAAAAATAAAAAATGTATAAAATATAAAATAAGTAAATAGATAATAGTAGAAGTAAAGTAAAATATTAAAAATGATAAGTGATTAAATGAGTAATAGAACTAAGAACAAGAATGAAAATACAAAACATTAAAATGAATTAATAAATAAAAGTAATAAAAAATAAATGAATAAGATAAATAAAAAAAAAAAAAAAAAAAATATATATATATATATATATATATATATATATATATATATATATATATATATATATATATATATATATATATATATATAAATAATATAAGAAAAAAGATAAACTAATAAAAAGTCATTTAACAACAAAAATTCAGATAACTTAAGCTGTTTAAGTCAAACTAACCCAAAAAATAATTTGGATAATTAGGATACACACACTGCAAAACAAACTAAACTTTTATTAGTAAAACTAAATTACTTTGTCATAAAGTGTATATGATAATAAGCATTACAAGTGTATACGATTATTTTTCTTATTTTAGAAGTAATTATCTTAATCACTCTTAAATAGAATTTGCTCCGTATTTTAATGTGTACCAAAAATGTGTCATTTGTGCTTGATTTAAATGTTCCTTCACTCATTTTTAGACTTTGTTATTGGTTAATTTAAGAAATCTTCCTAAGATTTTTTTTTTTTTTTGCTTAATTTAAACTTATGTCTCAATTTGCATGTAATTTAATTTTTTTTTGCTAATAGATTTTTTGCAGCGCAGTTTCTGGCATATTTTTAGAACATCCCTATTGTTTAGGACTGGAGTAGCAGTGCTGTATGGATTACACACAAGCTGTTTTTTTATTTTCTCATCTTATCAATGATTTTATTACTGCACATATCCTGTCAGACCTGTCTCTAATTCTGCTCATCACTGCTGAAACTGAGACTAAGGCTAATCATGTTAAGCTGAGCTAAAGGCTAAAGCTGTTGCCATGTGGGTCAGCCAGACGTCTTCCTGTAGCAGTTTTCTCCAGTTTCCAGAGTCTTTTGAAGGTGTTGGAAACAGTACTCACTGCTCTCTGGCTTTATGTGTAATTTTTCTTAAGAAAATAGTTCTTTGTGTTTTTCTAGTTATTATGATAAGTGTGAATGTGCTGTGTGTAGGTGTGTAAACGCTGCAGTAGAGAGAACAGTAACACCATCAGTTCCAGCACTGCTTTACTAAAGATAAACAGACACAGTATATTTCCATTGCTTCGTACCAGCTGTAAGTTGCTAAACCCATAAATGGTTTGCTAAAAATCACCCCCTTTTTGTATATATATATATATATATATATATATATATATATATATATATATATATATATATATATATATATACACACAATATACTTTATTTTAACAATATAATTTTGTTTCTGTTTTTAGTTCATATGTTTTCCTTCCCTGGCAGTTTACTTTTGTACGCTGGTTTTTGTACCATTTTCAGTCATTGACTGGACCTGAAGAGCTTAAATTGCAAAAATACAGGGATAAAAACTTTTGACTGGTTGTGTATATCTGGTTGGTGCAATCATGAGGAGTAAGACACCAATCCCATTGGCTCCTGGGTCCATTTATTTGCATACTGACACCTAGTCTTTCTTCCCCTTGGTTTACCATCTGTGTAGTAATGTCCCCTAGACTACTTTTTTTATGTGTATACTTGTAACAGTATATGTTGCGGTACAGCTGTCTGGCCTTATTGTTGCAGGCTGTAAGAACAAGTTACTTATGTTGGCCTGTTACTTATTAGCTGTTATTTAGAAAACTACGCTTGATCTGGCTCCCGTGAATATGTTTTTGCTGAAAGTTAAAGTTGAATTACAAAGTCCAGAAGCCCTATTGTACACTCTGCGCAAGGCGTGTAACGATGCTGTAACGTTGCTATCTTACACCCCATCAACAGCCTATTTTCATGTCTTGAGCCCACACCATGAAAATAGCATCTGAGTTTAGGAATATATCTACACTGATGAGCATGGTGGTCTGGAAGTGAAGTGTGTTCAGGTAAATATCTGGTGTGTTTCTGTCTTGGTGGCAGGAAATACAGTTGCGCCACTGACTGATTAAAACAATGACAACAGTCAATTTTCAGCCACCCAATCATATCTTAGCCATTTATGCAGGAGTGATGGGTGCATTGCATGCAGAATGCAAACCCAGCTTTTACCTCAACAATAAACAGAATAAAGAATAAAATTACATTACTGTCCCCTTAAATCAGCTCTTGGCGTACCTTCACAGTATCCTCTGCTGAGACGCACAAAAGCGATGCGCTGTTAGTATATGAACGTGCCAAAATCAGAGCGCACTTGCCTCTTAAAGGGAATGGCTACTGGCACACTGATTGGTTTATGTGGTAACACTTTCTATGAATGTCATCTTTATTAGACGCTATAACCACATTCATAACATATTATAATGCATTCATAAGGCATTATAAACATGGCTATAAATGTTTATAAAAATGCATGAGCCATTATAGCCATGGTTGTTAAGCATTATGACCTGTGATCATAATACATTATAAGCTGTGCTTATAATATATATGTTAAAATAGTTTATATCTATCATTAATAATCAAGTCCTACAATGAAAGTCTGGCACTTTACTTAGAGCGCACAAAGACCTGTTATAATACATTATGATTGACTATGATTAATAGTATATTCAAGACAAGAATAATTTATCAGTGGTTAAAAATATATTTATAGGATTATTGAGGTTGTGTTTATAAGTTGGAAGCTTTTTTAGTCATGATAAAGTCTGCACACTGGGACTGAGTTTCTTGGTATTGATGTATAACATGTTATAAACACAGCTATTAATGCATTATAATCACAGTTTATGATGCGTAATAAACATTGCTATAATGAATTATACATTTTTATAAATATGTATGTATAGCCATGTTTATAATGCCTTATGAATGCATTATAATGTGTTATGAGTATGTTCATAGAGTCTTATAGAGATGACATTCAAAGAAAGTGTTACCGAATTAATAGTACATGCCTTTTGCACCCTAATGATACCAAAGACACACAGACACACTCTAAATGAATGAAACGAAATTGAGCGAAACGAAATTGACTGGTGCGCTATAGATCGCTAAAATAGGGCCTCAGAACTGGATACTTATCTAATTTAAAGATTGCTGTTTGAGTTATGTCAATTTAAGTAGAATACAAACGATTCACTTAATTTACGTAACAGGTGCATTGTTTGTGCTCTGTTTAGTGTGTTATTTAAAGGTGCATTATGTAGGACCTGAGAGCGAGTGTGTGAAATGGCTACAGCAGTCCAATTTCAAAACACCACAGAGAGTAGTCTGCTCCGCCCACCCCTCCCCAGCCACGAAACTTATTTGGGTTGCCAAATTCAGCAGGCTGAATCTACACAACGTTAAGACTAGTGGGAGAGGCGGAGAGTACGAGCGAGAGGAGAGGAGAAATACAGCAATTCTAAACTCTTTTAAAACCGGTATCTAGAGTTATATTGACTGTATGTTACACGAGGGAGAGCTAAAGCATCGCGTCTGACCGCGGCTCCGCGAAAGTACGTGACTGAATTAGCTAGCCAGTTAGCTTACCTGTTCAGGAGAAAAGTAGCAGCTCTGGGTCGGTCTTGTAGTCTTTTTGAGCTCTAAGTCTCCACCGTTCGAACTCACTGCCAATATTCACTCTTGTTAAATTCCTTCTTTGGTCACTGAGCTCTGCTAGCTCCTTTGCTGTGCTGCGCTGCTGTAGTGCTGGCAACCTCGGTGGGCGGAGTTAGTGTTGGGGAACGAGCAGCAGGAGGAGACAGAGGACAAAACAAACACAAAACCCCGGGACGGCCTGCACATTTAAAATAGGAACGTACTGCTGAATCCCTGCTGACAAGAGCTGCCAGTGCTTTCACTCAACATGTTTCCTTAGTATCTAATGATACATCCTGATTACTTTATCATTTACTACTGAAAATTAGTTACATAGTGGTCCTTTAAGTTTAATTTTATCAGATTTTAAAAGTGTAACAGTAAATAGTAGGTCACATTTTTCTAGAATTGCACTATTCAGCAATGATCTCAGACAGTCGTAAGATCACGACTGCTGAGAAAGTTCTGGTTTAAATGTACCAAGAAGCAGGCAAGCATTTAAAAACGGCCCAGATTGTCTCCAAGTGCACAGAAACTCCTTCTCCAGAATCAGTGTCAGCAGCGAAGCGAGGCATGGTATGTGTAAAGTTATTACCAATTAAATAAGCTCCAGCAGTCCGGCCGCCTGGAGAACGCTGCTGCCGCCGCCGCCTTTTCATTTGCACTTCTGATCAATGATAAATGATAAGCCGCTGATGCATAGCGAGCACTGACTCTTTGCTAATAAATGCATCGTCTTATCAATGGAGGTAACTTTGCACAGAGGAAAGTAATTATACAGAGATTCATGCAAGAATATGACAGCGACTTCATATGAAGAAATGATGATAGCATGTTTAAAACATCACTGGGCTCCGCGGTGGCAGAGCCGTCTAGGCGTTTAAGATCTTGGGCTCCGTTAAGCTCTATTTGGTGCAGTTTCTGCCTTAAAGTAATTAAAGTTAATAAAACCATGGGTTAAGAGAAGCTGATCAGATTTATATATCTTCCTGTGGTGTTTTTAATCTTGGTTTGATTAAACGATCCCTGCTATGACTGCTCTGTTAGTGCGGTTCAGAAAGGCCGGGACATGGTGTTTTGTCCTGTGTTTTTAATTTTGTCTTTTACGATTTATTTATAACCCTCCTAGTCTGTTATCAGAACAAGATATTATCCAAAAGTCATTTTTATTGCAACCCGCAGCGGCCCATTTTATATTTGCCACAAAAAACATCTTGATGATCTCCAGGACTTTGGAAATAATTCTTTGGACTGATGTGAAAAAAGTTTGAACTTTTTGGAAGGTGTGTGTCCTGTAATATCTGGCATGAAACTTACACATATATATTTTTTTTTTTATAATTTTATTTCTAATTTTTCCCATTTTCTCCCCAATTTACAAGGCCAATTACCCCAACCCACTCATTAGGACTCCCCCTATCACTAGTGATACCTCAACACACCAGGAGGGTGAAGACTAGCACATGCTTCCTCCGATACATGTGAAGTCAGCCACCGCTTCTTTTCGAGCTGCTGCTGATGCAGCATTACCGAGCAGCTTCACAGCTCGCTTGGAGGACAGCGCAGCGTCTCGGCTCCGGTACATCAGCTCACAGACGCCCTGTGCTGCAGACATCACCATAGGAGTGATGTGGGGAGAGAGCGCCATCTACCCACCCGGAGGGAGCAGGGCCAATTTTGCTCCCTCTAACGCCGGCAGCTTGATGGCAAAGCTGCATGAGCTGGGGTTCAAACCTGCGACCTCCCGCTCATAGTGGCAGTGCTTTAGACCGCTGGACCACTCTGCGCCAACTTACACATAATTTTGACCTCAAGCTCAGGTGTACTTGGGTTCTGCAGCAGAACAATGATCCAAAACACGCAAACAAGTTCACCTCTGAATGGTAAAAAAAAAATGTATATTAAATGTAGGTTTTGGTGTGGCCTAATCAAAGTCTGATTCAGATGCTGTGGATGATCTTAAACAGGATGTTTATGATGGAAAATCCTTCAATGTGAGTGAATTAGAACAATTCTGTGAAGAAAAGTGGAACAGAATTCCTCAACAGAGATGTAAAAGATTTGTTTTTTCCAGATATCTGTAAAGCTTGATTGCAGTTGTTACTGCCAAGGGGTGACAACATATGTACTGTAAATGTAATTTGTAAAAATAAAAAAGAAATATAAAAAATATTGTTTAAAATAGAGGAAGTGATTAGCAATGGAAATAAAGTAACTTTAGAAATGGATTTAAAAAGACTCTGTCTGTAGTAAAGTAGTGTTGGAACAGATGGTTTTACTGCACTTTTTACTGTAGCATTTACACATTTACACACATCACACTTTCATCATAATAACTGAAAAACACACAAACACAGAAAACTCTGTAACGTTTAAAAGAACTGGGGTCTCATGTACTAGGACTTGCGTGGACTTCCTATTAAAATGTTCCGTACGCTCAGACCTGAAAAATTCCGTACGCACAAAAAAAATCGGGATTTATCAAACCGTGCGTAAACAGAATCCCACGTACTTTATCTTAGTACATCGCAATCAACTTCAAATCAAGCGCAAATGCACGAAAACATCACACCTGCCGCAACTCCTCCCTCAATTACGCAGAGTATAATGTTATAATAATAATTATTATTAATATTATATACGCGTAGCGTAATAACTAATAATTACTCATGTTTTAAATGGTATTATTCTAAGATGGATAATAAATGCTTTCATTTAAATGCTTTAAATGAGTTGCCTACCAAGAAATCCCCCGTCACGCACTCAGCTTGTTTTCTTATCCTCTTATGCTCTTGGAAATCTAAAACGGTTTATAAGTCAGTCATCATCATCATGGGCCAAAAAACATAATGGTCACGGAAAATAAGCTCTAAATGAATTCGGCCATTAGCAATATTTTCCAATAATGCCAACGCTGCATCTCCAACAACTCCAGCGCAAACTTTTATGCATGTTCATATAATCTAGGCTAAGTGGAAACACGTTGAACGATTATTTCTATAAGCCAATGAAATTTTATGATTAATTTACTTTATTTTACCCAATAATGCTTTACTACAATGTGTGCATAAAGAATATGTTAATAGTTGTAATTTCAATGCACCGCCTCTAAGTGTCGCCAAATGACAAAAAACACAATATATACGTACAAAAAAAACATGCGTACGCCCGAAACGAAAGTGGCGTGGGGAAACGCACTTTCTCACGTTCAAGTCAAATTTAGTACATCTGACCGTGAGCGTGAAATATGGCGTACGCAATGTTTTTGTGCGTACGCACCTTTAGTACATGAGGCCCCAGGTTCATGCAAAAAAAAGTCCTTCTCCATCTTTTTGAACGTGCTTCTAAAGAATGCATTTAGCTACTTTTAGCAGTATCAAATTTAAGGGCCTTTATGTCAGTCTAGTGTAAAATAACTAATAAATCATCTAACACTAGCTACCAATAAGTGCTCAACTCTCACATATTGAATGGGCTGTTCAGCATTTATCTCCAGTTTGAAAAACCTTCAACTATGTTTATTTTGTAGCACATTGTTAAAACAGATAACTGCATACCATCACATGGTTAGACTGACAAATGCAAACTAGTAGGAGGAATAAACTCCCGCTGTTAGTGTGAATGTTTTATAATCTTTTTTCATACTTTCACTCATTGACTGGTTGTAATACTTTCATTCTTCACAAAAGATTTGTTCCATTTTACTGAAGTTGTAATTTACCTGGCCATCGCTTATGCATGACAGTTCTTAAGCTGTGTGACGGATTTCTAAGTGAAGTTGAGGTTGTCGTGAAAACTGCGGTGGCACCTCAGTAGTAATGCTTTGGACTGTCTGTGTTTTTGTCAGTTTGTTCTTCCAAATCTTGATAATTGCACATTATGCAAATAAATGAATATGGTGCTACATTATTTAAAAGCTACTAAAATACAGAACCTAATGTCATAATGGGGACGGAATACAGACACTCGCAGATACAGATAAAAAGGCTGTTATTACAGGCCTGGATTGTACAGGGGTAATCGTAAAAAGAAAACAGTAGAGCACCGGAAAACAGTAGCCACGTAGACAAGACCATACCATAAACGGGAGACAGTCTAGAGTTCATACACAGAAAAGCCAGCATCAGAGATAATCCAAAAATCGGAAACGTTAAACAGTCCAGGTCAAACACAGAAAATCCACAATCAGAGGTACAGGCAGAAATCGGCGTCGAAAAAAACTAAAAGCAAGCTCATACACGAGAAAAACAGTAACAGAGATAGTAACGCTTTGTAAAGTGGATAAACCAAACAATACTCGGCACAGGTGGGTGCCCTTTTATACAGCAGGTAATCAGAACTCGGGGGTTCCTGGAGGAAGCAGGTTAGGTGTCACGTAATCGGGTGTTTGTGTGTGATGTCAGCGGGTGGTGCGTTCTGGGTATTGTAGTTGTCTAACTAAAAAAAAACCTCTGTTAGAGCTGTGTGTGGGAGAAACAGAAGCGCCTACAGCACCAGACATGAGACCTAAATTAAACTTTAGTTGTATACTGAAGAACCTGAAAGGGTGGAGTTTAGTGTGCTGTATTTTATGACAGAAAGGACTATCTGGCCAATTCATTCTCTATTAAGAAACAAACAAACAAAAAAATTAACCTGGGTCATATACAGTGATGTCAGTAACGCGTTACTCTAATCTGACCCTTTTTTTCAGTAACGAGTAATCTAACTCGTTACTATTTCCAATCCAGTAATCAGATTAAAGTTACTTATTTAAGTCACTGTGCGTTACTCTCTCTCTCTCCACCTCATCTCCTCCACACACACACACACACACACACACACCGCTCCCTTACCCATTCCCCCTCCGCTCTTCCCCAATCACACGCGTCTCGCTTTCTCTCCTGTCTCTCTCTCTCGTGCTCGGCCTGTCTTTAGTTTCCGCCCGTTTTCGTTTTTCGCCAGTTCTCGGGCTCCTTATCTCTTTATAAAGGCGATTTTTTTGCGGCCGCGTCCCAATTCACTAGCCAGGGCAGCGGTCTGCCACAAATTTGATTGGCAGAGGAGAGATTTTACACCACACGTGATTGGAAGTTCACTGCGGCGCAGAGCGCACATACTGTAAAGACAAGAAAAGTTCCGGTGCTTTAAATGAACACTGTCAGGTTTAAATCCTTCTCAGTAGTTGGGTCCGGTATGGGTCCGTATTGGACAACGTCTGGGTCCGGACCCGGACCACAGTCTGCAAATATGTGATCCCTGGTCTAGACCATATATACAGTTTTATCTTATAAAACCACTCCTTGCTGCCCTGCAGAGAACAACAGGTTCAATGTTCAGTTTTACAGTGTTAAATACGTCAGGTCAAGAAAGACTTTCTTTATTTTATATATTTTTTATAAAAACAAGTATTTATGTTTAGTAAAATCAAGAAAGACCATATTTTATTTTTTATAAAAAAAATAATATTTATGTTAAGTTAATTTTTTTATTTTTATTAAAAAAAAACTTATTTTTTTAGGAAATAGTTCAACTTAATAGAGATAAATTGTTGCTGTTAAAAATGCATTTTCCAATAAAGGGAGTATTGGCAAAACTGGTTATAATGTTTATGTTAAGGCGGCGGGAGGTGGTGTCTGCAGCTGCTGAAAGTAACTAATAAAGTAACTTGTAAAGTAACTTAGTTACTTTTAAAATCAAGTAATCCATAAAGTAACTAAGTTACTTTTTAAAGGAGTAATCAGTAATCAGTAATCGGATTACTTTTTCAAAGTAACTATACCATCACTGGTCATATAGTGTGTATATATATGGTCATATAGTGGTTTGGTAAAAATAATTCATACCCCTTGACATTTTTTTCATTTAGTCTCCTTACATCCACAAACTTAAATGTATTTTATTGAGATGTCAAGTGATAGATCAACGCAATGTAGCACACAACTGTGAAGTGAAACGAAAATTATACATGTTTTTTTGTTTTTTTTTAATTAAATAAAAATTTTAAAAGTGCAACAGATTTTTTTTAACAAAGGGCATGATTGGTTTGGATAGTTTTTTTTTCCTTAATAAATGAAATCATCATTTAAAAAATGTTTTTTTTTTATATATATAATTACTCAGGTTATATTTGTCTGATATTCACATGTATTTGATAATATAAAAAATATAAGAAATCTGTAAGGGGGCAAATACATTGTCACTGTATTTCCTAGTTTTTGCCAATGGAATCTGCAGTGTGAAACCAATGAAGATGAAGATGTGAGTTTTTAGAAATGACTTTATACTGAAATAATAAACGAGTCATTTGAAAGAGTCAGTTCATTTCCTCAGCACTAATGATCCTGACAGTCATCCTTTTTTATCACTGTTACCACTTCAAAACAGGAAGCTCCACTGATGACTAATTGCTATTAATTGGACTGTTAGGGTTCAGATAGTAAACTATTATGCTGTGTTTTTTTTTTTTTTTTTTTGCTTTTGCTTTTCACATGAGGCAGAACTTCTCAGCCTAATTTAACCAAAGAGAGCCTGATACCATTATTTTCGCTTTGTTGAATTGCTGCTAAGTATATTCTGTTAATTATTCTGCATCTGGACCATCCTTTTACCCTAAAAAATAAAAGAAAACTATAGAATCTGCTTAAGACTTTTAAAGCAACAGTTTGCTTCACTTTGTTTTGGTTTATATTATATATTTTTAAATATGTTAGATAAATTTACCAGCTTTTACTTAACATTTTGTTGCACATTACACAAAGTATATTTTTTCTATTTGCTCCTTGCATTATTTATTTGAATAATAATTGTCCCCCAACCATTACTCACCATCATTGCGAAGTTTTGCCTTCATGACTCTTTTCAGTGTTAGCTGAACAATGTATGGTGATAAACAAACTGTGTCATGGTGTGAAATGTTTTACTGTTCTGAAGCTGTGGATGGTTTGGCTTAACAAACAAAATGTAGGTTAAGTCATTCTACATTCTACACTACAGTTGTTCTTTAACATAGTACTGTTTTGTACAATCATAATTAAAGAGTACACATCATGAGAGACTCACTTTTAACATGCTTTTGTATTTCCACTTGGGTCTCGACTGTCCCTATAAACACTCCAAACACCAAAAAAAATCCATCCATCCATTTTCTGTAAATCAGCTCAAAGAGTTTGATGTCAGGATGTTGTGATGTCATAGGCCGTGTATATAGCTCCTTTATTGTGATGTCACGATAAGGAAACCTGCATAGAACCAGCCTGGCACCAACCTTCATTAAAGCCCCACCCACTAGATCAGTAAAAAAAAATGTGCCGTTTGAAAATTGTATGTCTGCTGGTTAAAAACCTCTGACAGTACACAGCAGAATTAGCCAGCAGACTTCTTCGGAGTGAGGGATCTGTACCTACTGTTCATTGCAAGACCACAGATGAGGGAGATTTAAGTAATTTTAAATAATGAATCCTATGTTTCTTGCGCAGTTAAGCATGAATTAGCTTGTTTGTGTAACACTAACATGTGCTAAATGCAAAGTGTATACGCGGTGTTGCTAGCAACAACTTATTTCCCTATAAGTGACAGAGCCCTTAAGTGGCTCATTCTGAAAAGCACTAAAACTGGAAAGGAAGGATTGTATAACTCATAGACCTATTCTAACTTGGGTAAAAATAGGTGCAATATGCCCCTTTAAGAGCTGTTGCTTTCATTTAAGACTGTGTGCAGCATCTATTTGTATAATGTCCTCGTATTACTGACACTTACCCTCAATGTGCAGAGTTTTCACCTGGGCTACTTTGATATGTTACGCTAAACATATAAGTTATCTAGTGGTTGACTGCTTACAAAGCTCTTACAAACTCTTTCTCTGCTGTTGAGTGTGTGTTTTGTGTTGGCTAAAATTTGACATCCCCAGTATGTCTGTGCTATTAAGATTAAATATAAAATAACTATGCCTATTTAGATATTTAGTATTATAGGGTTTCATTGACTGGATTTAAAACAACTTATTTCAAGAATGTAATCCAGGGGAAGCGACTGCACACTGATGGTGAGTGTCAGTAACAAGAGGACACGCCCAGTATTAAATGTTGTAAGTAGCATACTAAAATGCACATAATTGTCATGTGTAAGGTACAGTTGTTTTTGTCACTGTGGCAAAACTCCTATATCTATATTGGTAGAACCTATATCTACCAATAAAGAGAGGTTTACAATATTTGTACTTGAGACCATTGTGTGGAAAATGTACAGCTCTGTTTCTCCTCGGGTACAAAAACTTTTTATTAATGGTGTTAATCGATTAAAAAAAATCCGATTAATCACAACAATATTCTGTGATTAACTGTAATTAATTGCACTGTCACGGATGACCCAGGCAGGGAGACGAGGAAAGCGGACACAAGTGCAGGTAAGAACAAAAGGAAATATTTAATAAATAAATAACAAAGATAAACAAAGAAACAAGTAAACACGTGACAAAGATAATAAACCAAAATAAACGAGGGAGACTAGAGAACATAAACAAACTAGAGATAATAATAATGATAAACAAACAGGGAATATATATAAGGAGCAAAACTAGAAAATAAACACAAAGCAGGGTATATACAAGAGAATAACAAGGGAAACTAGAAATAAACAGGACTAGGAAGACTAAACTGAGCAGGGCAATAAACAGGGAAAATAACAAGGAACAGAGGCTATGAAAAACGGAGAAACTACGAAACACGGAGAGACAAAACAACAGGGGAGGGTGCAAAGACCGACGGAGACAAAGTGGTAGATGAGGGCTATTTAAAGAAACAGGAAACACTAAAATTAGAAACACCTGGGGAAGGGGCGGAGCTACAAAATGAGACACAGGTGGAAAAGTACTGAGACAGGAGACACAGGGGAGCACAGGTCACGTGGGGAAGACACACAGACACGAGACGAGACCAGGATGTGACATGCACTTGTTCTTCTTAAGGCACAATTTGTCATAGTGTAGAACGAATATAAGAAATGTAAAATGCAATTATATTTATATTAGTGGTGTTAATTAAAATACTCTTATATTGTCGCTGTCCTATGAAAAACATTTATCTCCATTTTTGTTGATTTTTAGTTTACTACAAAATTTGAACAGACAAACTGTCCCTTAAACTGTGCCAAAATGTCTTGATGAATGGACCAATAGAAACTCTTCAAATTTACCTGAAATAAACTCTTTTTACATTTACTTCCATTGAAGGTTTTTCTTTCTCCTGTAAAGTTGTTGTTTTGGAGATAAGTGTTTTTCATTGGACAGCAACGATATACTTCTTTATTTAAGAGGAGATTAAGCCAACGTGGGGGGCTGAAATAAAGAATGCTTGATAGATTGAATTTTTTATTTTATTGTAAATGTCTCAGCTTGGTTGTAAGGATTTTTGAATTAGAACTTAATTTGCTGAGTATTAAAGAGCTTTTTCACACCTGTAGTTGTGAAAGTTTCTATGGTCTGGATCAGTTGATGAGTTTGTTTATTTGGATTTCTCGCAATTTCCCCCTCTGGTTGGTGTGGTTTCACACAGGCATAAACCTAAACATACCAAAATGTGCACCAATACACCATGCGAGTACATTGTCTCCTCTGATTGGTCAGAGCTGTCTGGCGTGGGAGCAAGAAAGTAAATAAAGTGAGAAGATTCTGTGTTTCAGTGTGTATATCTGTGCAGTGTGAAGCTGCTTTAACACAGAACTCTGGAAATCTGCAGCTGTGCTTTCAAACACAGTGTTTTCAATAGGACGTGCACAGGTGTGAGCCGTGAATGTAGCACATACTGAGTGTGTAAACAGCATGAAGCAGCAGAAACATCATTTGTTCATAGCAGTATATTATCTGGCTAATATATTAGAATAAACTGTTCCTTATCAGCAGTTTAGCTCAATTAAAAACAAGTATATTTGATATTTGCTAGGTCAGGTTTAGACCAGATCACATTCTCACCACAAGTGAACCACTTCAGCAAAATAAAAGTGCATTGGGTGGGGGTGGGGCAGATTCCAAATTAATTGCGTGTCTTAATGCTTTAATGTTGGCAGTCCTGCTTTTTATTAATGTAAAAACAGTCAGAGAACACCTTTGTCCCTCTAAGAAAAAGTGACAAATAGTTGTACTTTTTTTTCTGAGAGTGCAGTGTTAATATTAAGTGTTACCAGTAATTCTACTCTGTTTACCGGAGGAATAAACTGTGAATTACTAAATATAATCACACTTTTCATCAGAGGGTATGAAGATTCAGATTATTTTACAGTCAGTCAGCACAACCAGTAGAGTTAAACTCCACTGTAGCCTTAATGTACAGGAGAAAAATCCAACCAGCATCCAGAGAGCAGCTTATTCCTGCTAACTCACACCTAATACAGCTAATTAACTAATTAACGAGCTTTTCCTGAGATGAACTCACTACATGCAGGGCAATGGCACAGCAGGACCAGGACTGATGCTGATCCTCCTGCATATTCTGTACTGCTGTCCACAGATAGACTTAAAAATGATGAGTTTCTTTGATTTTACCAATTAAAATCCTGGAATATAATCAAGAGGAAGATGGATGATCCCAAGCCATCAAACCAAACTGAACTGCTTGAATTTTTGCACCAGGAGTAAAGCAGCATAAAGTTATCCAAAAGCAGTGTGTAAGACTGGTGGAGGAGAACATGCCAAGATGCATGAAAACTGTGATCAAAAACAAGAGTTGGAGTTATTCCACCAAATATTGATTTCTGAACTCTTAAAACTTTATGAATATGAACTTGTTTTCTTTGCATTGTTTGAGGTCTGAAAGCTCTGTATCGTTTTTGTTATTTCAGCCATTTCTCATTTTATTAAAACAATACTGCTCTAAAATGACAATATTTTCATGATTCAAACTGATTCAGAAACTTAATTTGTCCAGCTGTGTGTAATTCAGTCTCAGTATAAATACAGCTGTTCTCTGAAGGCCTCAGTGGTTCGTTAGAGAACACTAGTGAACAAACAGCATCATGAAGACCAAAGAACTCACCAGCAGTGATGGTATAGTTACTTTGAAAAAGTAATCCGATTACTGATTACTCCTTTAAAAAGTAACTTAGTTACTTTATGGATTACTTGATTTTAAAAGTAACTAAGTTACTTTACAAGTTACTTTATTAGTTACTTTCAGCAGCTGCAGACTCCACCTCCCGCCGCCTTAACATAAACATTATAACCAGTTTTGCCAATACTCCCTTTATTGGAAAATGCATTTTTAACAGCAACAATGTGTCTCTAGACATTTAAAGTTGAACTATTTCCTGAAAAAAAAGTTTTTTTTTATAAAAATAAAAGACAATTTCTCTTGAATTAACTTGACATAAATTATTTTTTTTATAAAAAAGAAAAATAAAGAAAGTCTTTCTTAACCTGAAATATTTAACACTGTAAATCTTAACATTGAACTTGTTGTTCTCTGCAGGGCAGCAAGGAGTGGTTTTATAAAACAGAACCGTGTATATGGTCTAGGCCAGGGATCACATATATGCGGACTGCGGTCCGGGTCTGGACCCAGACATTGTCCAGTGCGGACCCAAACCAGTAAACTACTGAAAAGTATTTAATTTTGACAGCGTTCATTTAAAGCGTCAGAACTTTTCTTGTCTTTACGGTATGTGCGCTCTGCAGCACAAAATCTTCAAACACTCTCCTCTGCCAATCAGATCTGTGCAGACCGCTGCCCTGGCTAGTGAATTGGGACGCGGCCGGGAAAAACCGCCTTTATAAAGAGATAGGGAGCCCGAGAACTGGCGGGAAAATGAGAACAGGCGGAAATTAAAGACACGCCGAGTGAGAGAGAGACAGGGGAGGATTGTAAAGGTGACGGGAAAGGGAGCGGTGTGTGTGTGTGTGTGTGTGTGTGTGTGTGTGTGTGTGGAGGAGATGAGGTGGAGAGAGAGAGAGTAACGCACAGTGACTTAAATAAGTAACTTTAATCTGATTACTGGATTGGAAATAGTAACGCGTTAGATTACTCGTTACTGAAAAAAAGGGTCAGATTAGAGTAACGCGTTACTGACATCACTGCTCATCTGACAGGTCAGAGATAAAGTTGTGGAGAAGTTTAAAGCAGCGTTGGGTAGAGCTGGGGGATTAATCGATTTTACAGTTAAGGACGATGTGTTTTTATGAAAATCGATTTTCTCTGAGTTTTAATTTTCACCACCGACGCTCCCCTGAGGTTAGCCCCGCCCCTCTCTCCCTCCCTCCCGCTCACTGAATTTAACTCACACAGTCTCAGTCAGTCACTCACCTCGTCCACAGTGTCTCCCTCTTTGTCAAAAGCTATTCAACAATTTGTCTATAATAGGTTTGAAAATAAAGAAAACTTAAGAAAGCTAAAAAAAATAAATAAAATGAAACAAACAAACAAAAAACCTGCTCTTATAATAACATTTAACAACACGGCAAAAAAACTGATTTATGTAATTTACGTAAAAATAAAGTTATTTTGAGACGTGACTGCCTATTTAAAAAGCAACAGAAGTTGTTCATTTGTTGCAGTTTATTTGAATCATTTCTAACATATTTCGAGTGTTTTTTACTCACTTTTTTCTCTCTCACAGTGTTAATCCTTTACAGCTTCAAAAAGCATGTATTATGCAAATTAGGCGATGGCGTCATTTAGCGACTTCTAGTGACTTTTAGGAGATTTTAGTAGGGGAAAAATATCGATTTCAATCGAAAATCGGATTAGCTCTACCCAACGCTGCTTTAAACTTCCCCACAACTTTATCTCTGACCTGTCTGGTGAGTTCTTTGGTCTTCATGATGCTGTTTGTTCACTGGGCCATATCGCCCAGCTCTAGCTTTGGGTTATAAAAACATGTCCCAAGCTTTGTGCATCCCAAAAAGCACTGTACAATTCATCATCCAATAATGGAAAAAGTATTCTACACCTGCAAACCTACCAAGTTATGGCCATCCAATCCAATCTAGCCCTAATCTTTGCCTTTTTATTCCACTCTTCTTTACAGAATTCTTTTAATTCAGACACATTGGGGGCATTTTTTGAGCATGAACGTCCTGTTTAGGACTATGCCACAGCATCTCAATCAGATTCTGACTAGGCACTGCATATATATATTTTTTAAGCCATAGATTAACCCTGCAGAATATATAATATTCAGAGCTGTATATGTATGGATGTATATGGTAATAATATATCCCCGTATGGCTTTGTGAAATTATTTTACTTGGGTAGAGTAGCCACTACAAGTCTTGTAGTTCTCGAGTCTTAAAACAATGAAGTAACGTAGAGAACTACTGCCTTGCGACATATTGAGCGTCACAGAATCACAGTATCATGACATCATCGTTATCAAGAGATGCCCTGTGATTCCAACCCCGGATTGAGAATGTGCAGACCATACTGACCAGACTGTATATAGCTGGACAGAGCATCGTCTCTCAAAAGTGAAGCCACCACATGTCCGGCGCCCCCTGCTGTTCGGTTTCAGAAAGCCGTGTAACTCCACCCATCCCCATAGGTTTCAATGGCAAAACAGACAACTTTCAATCACGTTTTTTTCCAATATACTGTAATTCTACCTCCATTATTTAAATGCAACAGCTAGTGTAACCTCTGTTTATATTGTTATATTTTTATATCCCCCCAGAATTTGTTTTTTAAAACATTATTCAGCTCTATTCAAAAAAGGTGTGGTTATTGTAAAAGGGCTGGTTATGGGCGGGGTTATTCAAATGAGTAGGCTGTCTCTCCACAGTCTTTCTCCCTCCTCTCGTCTCTACTGCGCATACTCCGGTTTCAGGATCGCCAACATGGTGGAAGATTTTGGCTTCGGTTTCATTGAATGAATGGGAACGGCAACACGATTTCCATCTTTTTGTACAGTCTCTGGTGCAGACCGATTGGAGATGCAGTAGATTTGAACGTATAATTTGCTGTCTGCTCATTTCTGTGCCGCTGTAGGTATTCTGTTGTTGGACGTGATCCTGAAATGTTAATTGTGTCTGCTTGGGTGTGCTTCAGAAGAAATCTGTGCTCATTCTGGTTTGGTGAACTGACAAAAGCTGGAGCAAACACAGCCATCTGCTCTTGGTTGGGAAGCCTATGCTGGGTGTAGATTTGGAAGCTCAGGAAATTCGTCACCTCCGCAGTAGGAGCTGTGAGGGGTTTTCTACTCGTGTTAAATTATGCTTCAGTCTATAACAGCGGAATCAAAGTGAGCTTAATCTAATGACCCTTTTAGTAGGGACAACTAAAGGCATTTAGATGTACAGAACTTTTACATTTACCTTGTTTAGTGCAGACTTTCAGACTTTAGACAGTTTGGACTTATCGGAATAGCAGGTATGAAAAAAATACATTTATATTCAGTTCACTTTATATTTTGAGTAAAAATGACCCAAAATATTACCTAAAGTTTATTTAAAGCTGATGTCTGTAAGTTTTGGGATTTAGTGCCCTCTCTGGTGAGAATGGGTAATGGCACCGAGCATGCGGAAGAATCATTTTAAACTGGGTGGGTGTGATGTGGTCTCCTTCCAGAGCGGATGAATCCAATTCCAGGTGATGTTCAGTCAGAGAAAAAGATAGCGAGAGAGCGTGCTCAGTCAGAAACTATACTTCAACTACACACTTTGGTTTTACTATGAGTGAATGAGCTACTGAGTTCTGAGTTTCCCCTTCTGAAGTCTCCATTGCTCCACCAGCCGCTCGCCTTCAGTAAAATTGAGCCGTATCCTGTTTTAGAGGCTGTATGTGTGATTAATGTAAGTACGTAAAGACGCGTGACGTGGCCAGAAAAACTCCCGTGAAAAGTGACCCAACACCCCAGTTTTTAGAATAAATATAATACGCTTAGCAGGAATGGTCATTCCAGCACACTGGTACCATTAAATATAATATTTTATCCATATTCTTCTCCACTCAGAAATGCTTCTGCTTTCAGTTTAGAAAAAAAAAATACGGACTGCCACTATAATATACAAAAAGTGCATCTTCCCTATTGGTTTCTGGTATCATTCATTTGCAATATAAGGTGTGTTATGTACCCCTAACTCACTATCAGTCTTCCCTCTGTGTATTTAAAGGCCCTGTCCCACTGCGATTGCGTCTAAATATCCACTAAAGTACCTCCAAATTTCAGTGGACGCAGTTTAGTGGATATTTAGTGGATATTTAGACCCAATCTGGACGTAGTTTAGTGGATATTTGGACGGCACCGTCCAAGTGGACGTAGTTTAGACGTTGCCGTCCACTTCAGACGCAAAAGTGGTTTTGGTACCTCCCAAAATTTTCGGAATAGACGGCTACTAATATGGACGTCATTTAGTTGATATTTAGACGCAGTACGGACGTATTTTAGTGGATATTTGGACGGCACGTACAGGTGGACGTCGACGTCCATAAAAATATTTTTCTGGCGTCCATCGCTTTTCCACACTTTCCAAGATGCCAGCCAAGAGGAAGGGTTCCGCTAAGACGGCCGCCGCCAAGCGATTTTCCGAGGAGGCAGTTCCAGCTCCCGAGGAACCAACTCGAGCCCCCGAGGAACAAGCTCCAGCCCCCGAGGAGCCTCCTCCTCCTCCCGGTCTGGTCCAGCACATGGAGGAGTATGTTCTGCTGCTGCACCATCACTGCAAGGAATCTGTGGTCCATGGTTGTGTAGAAGAGAATAGATGTGCTCTCTCTTGTAGCTCAAGAAGAAATGATGATTCACTAGAAAAAACAACCATATATGGTTGGAAGTCGACGTCCAAAAAGTGGAAGTCGACGTCCAAAGAGTGGAAGTCGACGTACAAATTTGGAAGTCGGCGTCCAACTTCAATTTAGACGGAATATGGACGTAATTTGGACGCACTGCGTCTATATTTTGGACGCAGCGCGTTCACTCAGTGGACGCAGTGTTTTCTGATAAATTTGGACGTACTTTAGTGGATATTTAGACGCAATCGCAGTGGGACCCCTTAAAGGAATACTTAAAAAGAGAGCGTGATTTTCAGTATACAATTCACCTGCTATTTGATATGCATTTTTAATTACTATGTACTATGACTTTAATGCAGTGAGTCTTTCATTACACGAGGAAATTACACAAGTAACTTGCTCTAATGTCCTACAACCATTATTTAAAATGTAACAGACTACACAAATGAAGATTGCTCTCATGAGCAAAACATTTCACTAATGGTGAGTGAGGCTTGCATGGACACACCCATTATTTAAATACCAAGCTCCAATTGAAAAAAATGTACTCTTTGTGTAATGTACTAACTAGGAATGGGCGATATGGTTCTAAATTAATATCAGGATATTTCATGTTTTTTTTTTTTTTTTTTTGCAATAACAATACTCTTGGCGATATGATAACACCGAAGAAAAAAAATCAAGAATACATTACTGCAACGAAATTGAGGCAAGAAATTAAATTATTTTTATTGATCGTCATTGCATACGATATGATATGGCACACCCCTAACTGAAATATAAAAAAAAGACAAGATTTGTAACAGAAGTAATTAATCCAGAATGTCATGATACTAAAAATGCACTCCAAATATCTCCATATATCCAGGATTAAAGTAAAATAAATGATAAGGGACAGATATAATCTGTATCTAGTAGATATGTAATGGGAAATAAGAACAGTGTGAATTTTTCTTTTACTAAAAACAGCAAAAAATTAGTACCCTGATGTGATGATTAGGGGTGTGTGATATGGCACCATATTTCAGAGTATAATATCGTTCATAGTATTCAAAATTGTCGTTGATATTATTGCATACGATACAATATAGAACACCCCTAGTACTAAGGAATGGTGATTTTTTTTTTTTTTAAGTGTGTCTCAGCTGTTTATGGTAGGTAATATTTACTCAAATATATGTGGTGATTGTTTTACTTATTTATTTTTAGAACACAAAGTGCACAATGATAATTATTTTTAATGCCTTTCCTGAAGTATATTTTACTGCTGATTAAATTAACATTTGGATTTTACTCAAGATTTCCCTTTCACTTGCTTTCTCAATTATTTTGTGTACAAATTATATAATTAACTCAATCACCACATTGTAAAGCGCTGTCACTTTGATCTGAGAATCACCAGTTAAAACCCTTAGATCGTGCTGCTTGCATCTGCAGTCGGAGTCCGAGAGAGCACATCTGGCCATGCTCTTTCTGGGTGGTTGGATGGCGCTCTTTCCCCTCATCACTCCTCATCGTACAACAGTACGTATGGTTTATGAAAGTCTGAAAGCTGCTTTTGAGGTCTGGATCTTTGGTCTTCATGAAATCAGTGGTCTGGAATTCACTTCAAGCTGACTATCATGTGATTCAGTGGTTGGTTCTGCTGTTGGTGTGGAAGCTATCTGCTCCCTGTGCCATGTGTGTGGCCATGCAATGGGTTCATTTTGAAGCATGATGCTTCCACGTATCACGTTACCTCCACTTTATAGCAGAAAAATAGCACTTAATGCCTAATATACCCTATTTACTATGATAGGACTGGAGCGAGGGTACTGTAATAAGCTTTGTTAAGTGAAGAGAGCAATCAATGTCAATTGACTTTTTCAAATGTTCCTGCAAATTTGGCAGCATGAAACTATACAAAACCTCTTGGTGTGCTAAAGCTTTAAGATTTTATTTTACTATAACTAAAGGGCCTAAGACAAAACTCCTAAAAAACAACCCCACATAATAATCCCCCCTCCACCAAACTTTACATTTCACCCAATGCAATGACCCCAGTACCATTCCGCTGGTAGCCACCAAACTCAGGTCCATCGATCCATAAGGTTTAGGAGTGTGTTTATGGGTATATTTAAACATTCTACAGAAGTGCATTTGTGAAGTCAGAAACTGATGTAGATCTAAAAGACCTGGTTGGCAGTCTCCACTCTAATTCATCCCAAATGTGGGATCTATGCTATTGGGTTGAGGACTCTGTGCAGGCCAGTCAAGCTCTTCCACCCAAAACTCGCTCACCCATGTCTTTATACTGTATAGCTTGCTTTATGCACTGGTGTGAAGTCATTTTTTCATATGAAAGCCTGAAATTGCCAAAATTCCCTTGGTTTGCTGAAGCATTAAGTGTTTCCTTTCACTGGAACTAAAGGGTCAGAGCCCAACTCCTGAAGAACAACCTCAAACCATAATCCCCCCTCCACCAAACTTTACACTTAGCACAATGCAGTTAGATAGGGAGGGTTTTCCTGGAAACCACCAAACCCACCATCATCTATTGTAGATCCAACTGTGATTTGTCACTCCAGAGAAGACAATTACCTGAAATGTGCAGCAACATTAATATTTAATATTTAGTAATTATTAATACAGGGTCATGATAACTTATATGATTACCAATTACAATGTTACAATTTCAGATGTCAGTGTATGTAGTATTGTATATTACACAAATATCTTCATTTGTATTCAGTGTGCTTTCTGTAAAAAGGTGTCTTACATAAACTAGAAGCAATTAGAAGTTCAGAATCCTGAAAAATAAATGTATTTCTGCAAATGTAATTTTTATTATCATAAGTAATATTTAATTTGACACAATTTTCTTACAGGATTCAGTCTCAATCCAAGAAAAACCCATAAATTCATAATCAATCTTCTCTTTGACACACAAACACAAAGGTAGTATTGACTGAAGGATTAAGATCTGTGCTTTAAACACAGTTTCCTGTGCTCATTTCAGTGAGCTGTGAGTGAATATATTTCGTATTGAATTATGCCATGCTTTTATCATTTATCTCCAGAGACAACTATGATTTCTTAGGCCAGTGGTTAAGGATCCTGGCGGTTTGAAGGAGCTGTAGACTTCTTCTCACTTTCAGCTCTTGTGGAAAAGACGTGGCCTTAAAGTTCTGGCTGAATGAGGACTTCTGCTGCATTCATGACAAATCCTCTGTTGATCTGTGCATTACACAACATTTGTATTTAGCTTAATTAATTTCGTCTTTTGTGCTGTTTTCCAGGGGGCGTAAGGCCAAGCAGAGGCACGAGAAAAATCTATTCCAATATATCTAAGAGGATGTCTCAATTACGGGGTTCGAGGACGTCTCGTTAAAAAGTTGCAGATTGATTAAAGAAGCGTATAAATGCCTCATCAGCCTGGGACTGGCGGCTTTTTGCAGCCTTGTTTGTCCTTTTTGTTTTAATTACTGAACACTCTGTGCTGCAGGGTACAGGGAAACGTTAAGCAGGTGAGGTTTATTTTGGTTTTATATTGTAAACAACTTGACATAATCAGTGATTTCAGTAACGCATTACTCTAATCTGACCCTTTTTTTCAGTAACCAGTAATCTAACGTGTTACTATTTCCAATCCAGTAATCAGATTAAAGTTACTTATCCAGGTCACTGTGCGTTACTCTCTCTCTCTCCACCTCACACACACACACCGTGCTCCCTTCGCCATCCCCCCTCCCCCAATCACACGTGTCTCGCTTCTGTTATAACGAGGTTTACTCACTGCACTCCCCTGTTTCTCTCTCCACCCGTTGTCATTTATCCGCCAGTTCTCGGGCTCCCTTTCTCTTTATAAAGGCGTTTTTCCCGGCCGCGTCCCAATTCACTAGCCAGGGCAGCGGTCTGCACAGATCTGATTGGCAGAGGAGAGCGTTTGCAGATTTTATAGCACACATGATTGGTCTGCAAGTTTACTGTGCCGCAGAGCGCGTATACCGTAAAGACAAGAAACGTTCCGGTGCTTATGGAGAGATACATTGTTGCTGTTAAAAATGCATTTTGGTTATAATGTTTATGTTAAGGTGGCGGGAGGTGGTGTCTGCAGCTGCTGAAAGTAACTAATAAAGTAACTTGTAAAGTAACTTTTAAAATCAAGTAATCCATAAAGTAACTAAGTCACTTTTTAAAGGAGTAATCAGGAATCGGATTACTTTTTCAAAGTAACTATACCATCACTGGACATAATGTGGTGCAGAAACCGACTGTATCATTCCCACAGTCAAGAAACACTGCGGAAGTCAATGCTTCCGCATTACCCACACATAAACAATTGCAAGAAAAAGTATGTGAACCTTTTGGGATTATACTTAGATTTCTGGATAAATTGGTCATTAAATGTGTTCTGATCTTTGTCTAAGCCACAACAATAGACAAACTCAGTCTGCTTAAGCTAATAACACACAAAAAAATATATGTTTGCATGGTTTTATTGAACAAAACATGTTAATATTCACAGTGAGGGTTGAAAAAGTATGTGCACCTTTGGATTTAATAACTGGTTGATCCATCTTTGGCAGCAAAAACCTTGACCAATCGTTTCCTGTAGTTGCAGATCAGACCTGCACAACAGTCAGGAGGGATTTTGTATCATTCCTCTTCACTAAACTGTTTCAGTTCAGCTATAATATTCTTGGGATATCTGGTGTGAATCACTCTCTTGAGGTCATGATGCCACAACATCTCAATTGGGTTCAGGAGGTCAGGACTCTCCAGAAGGCTCAGTATTTTCTTCTGTTAAAGTCGTTCAGTTGTTAATTTACTTCTATGTTTTGGGTCGTTGTCCTGTTACATCATCCATCCTCTGTTGAGCTTCAGTTGGCAGACAGATGGTCTTAAGTTTTCCTGCAAAATATCTTGGTTAACTTGGAAATTCATTTTTCCATTGATGACAGCAATCTGTCCAGGCCCTGAGGCAGCAAAGCAGCCCCAAACCATGATGCCCCCTCCACCATGTTTCACAGGATGAGGGATGAGGTTTTGCTGATGGTGTGCTGTGCCTTTTTCCCTTTTTCTCCACACATAGCACATAGTGGTGTGTGTTCCTTCCAAACAACTCAATTTTGGTTTCATCTGTCCACAGTATATTCAGCCAGTAGTGCTGTGGAACATCCAGGTGCTCTTTTGCAAACTTCAAATGTGCAGCAATGTTTTTTTTTTGGACAGCAGTGGCTTCCTCCGTGGTGTCCCCCCATGAACTCCGTTCTTGTTTAATGTTTTCCTTATTGTAGATCTGTCAACAAAAATGTTAGCATGTGCCACAGATATTTCTGTAGTTCTTCAGCTGACACTCTAGGATTCTTCCTCACCTCATTGATCATTCTGCGCTGTGCTCTTGCAGCCATCTTTACAGGACTTTACCACGCCTAGGGAGAGTAGCAGCAGTGCTGAACTTTCTCCATTTGTAGACCTGAGTCTGTCTTACCGTGGACACATAAACATCAAAGCTTCTAGAGATACTTTTGTAACCCTTTCCAGCTTCATGCAAGTCGACAATTCTTGAACGTAGGTCTTTTGAGAGCTCTTTTGTACGAGGCATGATTTACATTTATCAAGCAATACTTCTTAAGAACAGCAAACTCAAAACTGGTGTGTGTGTTTTTTTTTATAGGGCAGGGCAGCTTTAACCAACACATTCAATCTCATCACATTGATTGGACTCCAGGTTGGCTGACTTCTGGCTCCAATTAGCTCTTAGAAAAGTCATTAGTCTAAGGGTTCACATACTTTTCCCCCCTTTACTGTGAATGTTTACAGGTTTTGTTCAGTAAAACCATGCAAACATATCACTTTTTTGGGTGGTATTAGTTTAAGCAGACTGTGTTTGTCTATTGTTGTGACTTAGATGAAGATCAGAACACATTTAATGACCAATTTATGCAGAAATCCAAGTAATCCCAAAGGGTTCACATACTTTTTCTTGCAACTGTAGTTGAGTTGTACTGGTTTTAAATAAATAATATCTTTGTAATTGTAATATCCAAGTGACAGTTTGGCAACTTATTTGTACCAAAGTTAATAAAAGGGAACTTAATTCTAACTAAAAATTGAGGGAACTGGTTACACTGCATCCTCTCAGGCCTTCTCTCGTCCTGACTGCAGGATTGGGGAGAGAAACTAAATATGTTTACAGTAATTGTTCTGTCTGATTTCGCTGTCATCTTCTCTTTCTCTGTTCTACTCTGTTGCCAAAAAAATCTACATACCATAGTCTACCTCAGCATACTAAACAGTGTTATATTTTTTAAAAATCTTTCACTGTGCAAATAAAGTGGATGCTTTTTGAAAGTAATGCACTTCTGAAACTTTTCCCTTTGAGTTAAATGTACATATTCACTGGCATAAATGAAGGAACTTGCAGTATTGAATCTGCCTGTGCAATTTGTTGACAGATTCTATGATATTTAATATTTCAGGTAAGGTAAGATTTGTTAGCTTGCAGTCAAACTCAGACTCAACAGTCAGGCACAGTCATTTATTTTACTATTTTTGTTTTTTTTTCCCCCATTTTCTCCCCAGTTTACATGGCCAATTACCCAACCCACTCATTGTCACTTATGCTGGTGCAGCATTGCCAAGTTGCATCACAGCGTGCTTGGAGGAAAGCGCAGAGACTCGGTTCTGAAACATCAGCTCACAGACTTGTGCTGATCGACATTACTCTTTGGAATGATGTGGAGAGAGAGAGCACCATCTACCCACCCAGAGAGAGCAAGGCCAATTGTGCTCTCTCGGGGCTCCAGCAGCTGATAGCAAGCTATATGAACACGATTCGAATCGGCAATCGCTTTTGTGGATTTTTAAATGATTTTTTAAAGTTCTCAAACTGAATTAATTTTAGTGGCAAACCATGACTAGAGCCAGACCCTCACCTGTAATCATGTCACTGGAATGTCTTGCAGTATGTTAGACACCGTGTTGCTTTATTTAGGGTGCGTCAGTGTGTCTTTGCTATCATAATGACTGGAAAAGTATGCCTTGCGTGGCTCAAAATGTGCAAAAAGCATGTTCTGATTCTCTTAATTGATCATAGGTGTGTTTTGGGTGTAAAGCAAAATAAACCAAACCAATCAGCATGTCACTTACAATTCTATTGAGATCCAGGTGTGCTCTGACTTTGGCGGATTGCTATTTTAACTGCGCAGCTACCTCGACAGGTCCAACACTTCTCAGTAGAGGAAACTCACCTGCTTGTTTAAGCTCATTAATTCTGTTTATTGTTGATGTAAATGTTTGCGTAGGTGACAACAGGCACATGGTATGCAAACCTGCCTGATTTTGTTTAAATAATAATTGCACACTTTCTGTAAATCCTATAAACTTAATTTCACTTCTCAAATATCACTGTGTTCATCTGCCATATGCAGTGATGGAAGTAACGGCGCTGAAATAACTTTTTTCAGTATCGAGTAATCTAACTCTAAATCTAATTACTCTGACTGTAACTATAACGCCGTTACCATTTCCGACACCCCGTTACTGCACGTTACTTTAGCCGCTCAATGACCTTTTTTTTTACTTTGCGCATACAGACAAAGGCGCAAGTGTGCGTGTGAGTCACAAGGAACAGAAGGATGGATTGATGGTGGGATGGTCGCTCTAACCCTATAAACAGGGGGGTAACACTTTATAATACTGTTCCATAGTTAATAGTTAACTAAGCAGTAGCTAAGCAGTAACTAATTAATAGCGCTGCATTAACACCTAAATATTTTCTATTAACTACCAGGGAGTACTGAATAATTACTCAGTAGATAGTACTGAACTAATGATTATAGTAGTTCACTATTAACTTCACAATAATTACTGAGACTTACATATCTACCAGAGAACTACTTACTAATTATGTCTCCTTTATAATAACTACTCATTAATTACTGCTCAAATCAACATTAACTACTGAAAACCCTTACATGCCACCTGGGGAACTATAGATCTAAATCAGTCTACACAAACAATTATTCTATCAGTGGTGATATTAAAGGCATATTTGAGTGACACCATTTGTAGTAGTAGTGACATTAATTACCTTATTATCATCATTATCTTCCAAATAATAGCAACATATAGTAAAATACTACAGTGTGTCGTAATCTGCTTAAACCCCATTTTTTAAATAAAATAAATAAATAAATAAATAACGTAATATTATTACATAGTAGACATTATTTATGTTCTCCAGAAGACTCTAAGACTGACTGTACTCAATTTTGTTTTAATGGTCACTGCTTTAATTTTCAGCACCAACCTTATAAACGTTCATATTTAGCCTTGCAGTCTCACAGACTTTTAGTGCGCATTATTAGGGTAATTACGGTAATTCCACAGCACCGGACCGCTAGCCTCTATCAGTGTGTTTTATCTGCTGCTGCAGGTTATTCTATCAGTGGTGATATTAAAGTCAGTGACACCACTTATCATATATTAACCTTACTTACCTTAGTATGCTCAATATCTTCCAAATGTTAGACACACTGAAATGTGCAGTAGTCTGCTTAACCCCCATTTTTGTAATGTTCTGTCAGTGTGTTACAGGTGTTTATTCTAAACCTGTGCTCTTCTTCAGTCCTCCTGGAGATGTGCTCAGTAGAAGTGATGGCTCACATACAGCTTTACTGTAGGTTGTGTCCTACATCCTTATTCTGGGGGGAATCATGTTTAAATGAATAAATATTTGTGTTAGATAACGGACTAGGCATCCCTGTGTTCTTCATAGATAATTAATAAGGGGTCCCTGTCTTCTTTTTTCGGGAGTTAACAGCAGCACATGGTAACCCATTACTAATTACTGAGGAGTTACTGTGTTCTTCTTTAGGAGTTACTGCAAATCATACCACAGTATTATAAAGTGAGAAACATGTTAACTAATTACTAATTACTGAGGAGTTACTGTGTTCTTCTTTAGGAGTTACTGTAGATCATACCACAGTATTATAAAGTGAGAAACATGGTAACTAATTACTAATTACTGAGGAGTTATTGTGTTCTTCTTTAGGAGTTACTGCAAATCATACCACAGTATTATAAAGTGAGAAACATGGTAACTAATGACTAATTACTGAGGAGTTACTGCAGATCATGTCACAGTATTATAAAGTGAGAAACATGTTAACTAATTACTAATTACTGAGGAGTTACTGTGTTCTTCTTTAGGAGTTACTGTAGATCATGTCACAGTATTATAAAGTGAGAAACATGGTTACTAATTACTAATTACTGAAGAGTTACTGTGTTCTTCTTTAGGAGTTACTGCAGATCATGTCACAGTATTATAAAGGGAAATATACATTAATAATAATAATAATAATAATAATAATAATAACACACATTTAACCTAGCTAACTAACACACACACATTTAACCTAGTTAACTAACACACACATTTAAACTAGCTAACTTAGCTTGCTAACTAACACACATTTAACCTAGCTAACTAACACACACGCATTTAACTTGCTAACACACATATAACCTAGCTAACTAACCCACACATAAAAGTTAACTTAGCTAGCAAACGAACACACATAACCTAGCTAACTAACACACATTTAAACTAGCTAACTAACACACACACATAACCTAGCTAACTTAGCCAGTTAACTAACACACACATAACCTAGTTAACTTAGCCAGTTAACTAACACACACATAACCTAGTTAACTTAGCCAGTTAACTAACACACACATAACCTAGTTAACTTAGCCAGTTAACTAACACACACATAACCTAGTTACCTTAGCCAGTTAACTAACACACACACAACTTAGCTAACTTAGCTAGCTAACACACATCCTAAAGCTGGTTAACAACCCACAAAGAGTCCTCCTCTGATCCGAGGGTAAAATCAGCTGGAAAAGATCTCAATATCTTGATTACTAGTTTATTTTCAATCAAATACAGAAATATGAAAGCAGCAGAGTCTCTCTTAATCCTCCTCCTCCAGCAGCAGCAGCAGCACAGCAGAGAATTTACACGAAGGACCGGGAGAGCTGCGTCCGCTGTGAAATTACCGTAATTACCCTAATAGTGCGCAGTAAAATAAATCTCTGTGAGACTGCAAAGGCTGAAGATGCACTTTTATAAGGCTGATACCTAGTATTAAATCAATGATTGTTACATTATTACAGTCTTACAGTCATTTTTAGAGTCTTAGATGCCTTCTGGAGAACTTTCATCAATGTCTTCTATGCAATAATATTACGTTATAATGTAGTTTTTTTCTTCCAAAAATGATGGTTAAGCAGAGTAATACACACTGAAGTATTTTACTATATGTTGCTAATATTTGGAAGGAACTGAGGATAATACGGTAATTAAGGTTACCACTACTACAAATGGTGTCACTTGCTTAATTCAAATATGCCTTCAGTTAATATGCATTTAACTCAAATATGCCTGATTTAGATCTATAGTTCCCCAGGTGGGATGTAAGGGTTTTCAGTAATTAATGTTGATTTGAGCAGTAATTAATGAATAGTTATTATAAAGGAGACATAATTAGTAAGTAGTTCTCTGGGAGATATGTAAGTCTCAGTAATTATTGTGGAGTTAATAGTGAACTACTATAATCATTAGTTCAGTACTATCTACTGAGTAATTATTCAGTACTACCTGGTAGTTAATAGATAATATTTAGGTGTTAATGCAGCACTATTAATTAGTTCCTGCTTAGTTCCTGCTTAGTTACCTATTAACTATGGAACAGTATTATAAAGTGTTACCAACAGGGGTAGTGGGAGGGTTTAGGAAGTTGTTTGCCCCGGTTAACCCCTCCTCTTTCCGGTGAACTTGACCTTCTGGCCGCTGGGCCTGTGGGTTTACCTGTGGTTTGGCGTGGTGAAGTGAGGCACAATTGCGATGATTTGCTGCTCTAATCAATTCAGTGATTGGCGTGGTGGTGTTGTGCCGGGGTCTGAGGCCTTCATTCGGTTTCTGCTGCTCATCTCTGTTGCTTTATCTCTTCCTATCATCACCATTTCACTGTTCCATGGCTTTACTCCTGGTAGGAATATTATAGGATATAGAAATATAGGATTTTTTGTAGAATTTGTTGAGGTTAATGAGAGAATTGTTGTATTATTTTCAGACGTGAACAGGCCACGTTCCGTTTTAAGGACGTTAAGCTCTCTTTAGCTGCTCCGGTTTGTGTGGTGCTGCTGTTCTCTTTTCCTCCTTGGTGAAGCTGTTTGATCCAGCTGTTAAACTGTTATATTAATACCATTAGATTAGATATTAACGGTAATTAGATTGTGTTTTTTGTCCATTATTTAGTTTTGTTTATATATACATTTTTCCTTTGAGTGTGGTTTGGCCTGTTTAATTTCATCCCCAGACGCTCATTTGGTTTTTCTGGGGTTTTTTTGTCAATATTACAAGTATTAGTAATTTTCTTTGGTCATGTGGAGTTTTTCGTTTTGTAACGCCGGACAGATAGGATTGACGCTCGCCGAGTAAAAGGTAAAGACTGGTTTATTTACAGAGTAGTAAACAGAATAACACAGCCAGAGAACAATACTCACACTAAAAGCAGGAGACGTAGTACAGAAAACAGTCCAAGATCCGAAGCCAGAGAGACAGTCTGATAGTTCATCAAATCCGATAATGGCAAAGACAAAAGGCAAAATCCGTAATACAGGAAAAAGGGTCATAATAAAAGGGCAGAAAGAAAAAGGTTTGGAATAACGCTCAGTACGCAACATGAGTCGACAATACCTCGCAAAGAACATATGCTAACAGAACCCAATAAATACAAAACATAGTATTACTATGAACCGGAACAACTTAGAATACAGGTGACTCTGAACGGGGGAGAGTAACGCGATTGGGTGAATGTGAGCGGCTGATGGTGACGTCATCGCCAGTGGGTTTTTGGGAAGTGGAGTTCGGGAGTGTGTGAGGAGAGTCTAGAGACGTGACACGTTTCTATGTTTTGAAATTCAATTTGGGTTTATTTTCATTTTTATTTTTCTAGTAATAATAATAAATACATAATTTATTTTATTTTGTTCAATTATTTTTACAGGGGCGAGTAACAAACGTAATGCAATAGTTACTTTTACTGGTAACTAGTTACATTTATAAGGGACTAACTCGGTTAGTAACTTTTTTGGAGTAGTAACTAGTAACTATAATTACTTTTTCAAAGTAACGTGCCCAACTCTGGCTATATGACATATTTAACTGAAAGCTCTATGAATGCTCTATATCTATAAGTTGATTGGCAGGTCAATTTGTATAAAATATCAGGAAGTACAAGTACAAGCTCAATCCCACATGCTTTAAAGGTACAGAAACAAAACAAATAACCTTTACATAGCTTTTGCATTGGTGCAGCCATTAACACGTGTCTGCAGCTCATTTGTGAGACAGGGATTTTCACTGTAAATATTTGATGATCCTGTTGAAGCATTATCCAGCACAAAGCTGGCATGAAAAATGTGTCAAACAACACGCAAGAGCTCCTGTTTGAATCTGAACACAAATCAAAGCCATCTGTCTGGCGTAGGAGCGTATATCTGTAACGTCAGCATCCCAGTGTTTATGAATGGAGATAACTGCTTAAAATGGCACGGAACGCAGACGCCCGTATGTCCAATGTTTTATTCAGCCTGATCTGAAAGATTTTTTTAGTGAGAGCTTGTTTAGAATAGCTGCAGATTAAAGACCTGCCTAATGCTACTCGACAGAAGCCCTTCATTTAAGGATTAGGCCGTGCATTCCAAAGGAACCGGTGAACTGCAGAGACCGATCACAGCAAAACTAATCAATGACTGGAAGCTTGAAGAAATCATGAAATAAAAAAACTCCCTCATAGAGATGGAGCGCTCTTCTCAATTAGAGCAGAGCGCAGAAGCTACAGTTCAAATATTTATGAGGATGTTTCTGACAAATGGTGAGAGTTCTGGAGTTAATATTTGACACCATCGTCAGGTCAGCTAATCGTGTTGCACATTTCAACCCGTGTGAGTCACAAATCGCTCAAGGGTTTAATTAAAACTTAATATGCAAACAGAGATGGAGTCAGTTTAGCTGCTGCACTCAGAGTCGGTCTACTCTTTTTTTTTTAAATCTCCTTCTAGATGTTTTTGTCCGTTTGCTTTTCTAAATTTTCATGCTTTCTATGAGTAATGCTTTAAGGGTTGTGTTAAAAAGAAGTGAACTGTATCGAACTTCCCCAGCTAGAACAGACTCAGACATCCCAAGTTGCAAAAGTTGATTTCAGGGAGAGTATCATTTTTTTATCATCTTTTTTTCTTTTTGGAAGGCCCTGCCTCTGCTTTCCATTATTTTATTTTATTTATTTATTTATTTTTTAAAAAGCCTTTATTTGACAAAAATTGACAGTTACAATATCACAAAAAAATGCACAACATCAAAAACATTTCATATCATATTACAATAATTATTAATATTTTGTCATGTCTTAGCCCTGTCTCATGTCTCTGTGTGTCTTCCCCACGTGACCTGTACTCCTCTGTGTCTCTTGTCAGTAGATTTCCACCATGTGTTTCTCAATTGTAGCTCCGCCCCTTCCCCAGGTGTTTCTAATTATAGTGTTTCCTGTTTCTTTAAATAGCCCTCGTCTGCCACTTTGTCTCCGTCGGTCTTTGCACCTTCCCCTGTTGTTTTGTCTCTCCGTGTTCTTCCGTGTTTCATAGCCCTAGTCATTGCCCGTGTTTACCTCAGTTAATCTCTTGTGTATGTTTTCTAGTTTCTTGTTTATTTCCTCGTTTCCCAGTCCTCTGCTTAGTGTTTTGTTTCTAGTATATTCCTTGTATATATTTATATCCCTGTTTGTATATAAATATATTTAGTACTTCTTGTTTGTTTAGTTTATGTTCACTAGTTCCTCTCGTTTATTTTGGTTTACTTTATTATTACGTGTTCTTTGTTATTTGTTTATCTTTGTTATTTATATATATATATATATATATATATGTATATTTATTAAATTATTTGTTTCATCCCTACCTGCACTTGTGTCCGCTTTCCTCGTCACCCTGCCTGGGTCATTTCGTGACATATTGCCTCCGCCATGATCTGCTTTCTCTCACTCACTGAACAAATCCCGTCCGGGAGGGGGGAAAAACACTGCCCGCCCACACTAAAAACTGATTGGCTGTCTCACAGACTCTTTGCAGAGAACAGGCCAATCAGAATCCTCTCTGTTTTCTCTCTCTCCTTCCCACGCGCGTTTACTCGTTCTGAATTCTGGGAGATTATATGTGACTCGCGGGCATCAGGGAGCCACTACCGAAATGCAGTTCTAGCAGGAAAACTCTAGAAACAAAGTGCAGCAAGAAAGATTTAATCCCAATAAACACGTATGACAATTAGTAATAGTGAATATAGTGTATATAGAGTCTTTGGTGAAAGCCCCGTCGAAGCCCAGGTCCGCAGCGTCTGGAACCTCGCAGATCCTGCCGTACTTGTACGGCGGGGGCGGAGCCTATCCCCTGGGCAACCGGCGGGACCGAACTGGAGGCGGTGGGGAAGGAGGAGGGCGAAAACGTATGTCAGCGTCTGCAAGCAGGGGAGAACAGGTATGAGGGAGGTCTTTTAAGGACAGGTGGGAGTTGGTGATTGGCTGAGAAAAGTGGCGTGATTTCGAGTTTCCCGCTAGAACCTACGCGGAGCTTTCAGTTCTAGCAGGAAAACTCTAGAAACAAAGTGCAGCAAGAAAGATTTAATCCCAATAAACACGTATGACAATTAGTAATAGTGAATATAGTGTATATAGAGTCTTTGGCGAAAGCCCCGTCGAAGCCCAGGTCCGCAGCGTCTGGAACCTCGCAGATCCTGCCGTACTTGTACGGCGGGGGCGGAGCCTATCCCCAAAAATATAAAAAGATATAATTACCCACAGGAGGATCCTTTACCTGGTTCACGTATTCTGGAAGGAAAACAGTTATAAACAAGCTTGAATAAGGTGTTCAAGATTAAAGTGTTATTTGCTGAGTACGTGTGCATTACAGTAGTTGCGCTCATGTTTTGATAGCATACATTTATTAGGTTCGTTGTATACAAAGTACTTGTATACATAGCTTGAGGCTATTTTAGAAGCGTATGCTAAGCGTAACGTTGACGTGATCAGCATGAGAAAACACTGCGGACTAACAATACATTAAGCCTTTGAGGGGCACAACTTTTGGACGCCGTCGTAGCAAACGCGGACTACGAGTCCAAAGGGAATAAGAGCGGGCACGGCCCGCTGTGCAGCAAAACGCGGACTACGAGTCCAAAGGGTATTAGAGCGGGCACGGCCCGCTGTGCAGAAAAAACTCAGACTAGGAGTCTATGAGCATAGGAACGGGCACGGCCCGTGTTGATATCTAGGAGCATAAGGAGTAGGATATTTGAGCGAGCGCGAGCTGTCGTGGCAGTACGTTATAACAGTATATTCATTTGACGTCTGTATAAAAATCTTACAACCGCCTCCAGTTGTTTGCAATTAAATAGATATATTAAATAGATATATAAATACATAGATATATATGTACATAAATTACTTACTCAAACATCAGGTATCCCGAACAAGATGGGTGAGGGTATAAGAGCGAGCACGGCTCGCGACTGCAGCAGCGCGGACTACGAGTCCAGTGGTTATTAGAGCGGGCACTGCCCGCGATCGCAGCAGCGCGGACTACGAGTCCAGTGGTTATTAGAGCGGGCACTGCCCGCGATCGCAGCAGCGCGGACTACGAGTCCAGGGTTAATAGAGCGGGCACGGCCCGCGATCGCAGCAGCGCGGACTACCAGTCCAGGGTTAATAGAGCGGGCACGGCCCGCGATCGCAGCAGCGCGGACTACGAGTCCAGTGGGTATTTAGAGCGGGCACGGCCCGCGACTGCAGCAGCGCGGACTACGAGTCCAGTGGGTATTTAGAGCGGGCACGGCCCGCGATCGCAGCAGCGCGGACTACGAGTCCAGGGTTAATAGAGCGGGCACGGCCCGTGATCGCAGCAGCGCGGACTACGAATCCAGTGGGTATTAGGGCGGGCACGGCCCGAGAATTAAACTTTCCATTATCATTGACTGCTATAACATTTTACTGATGATTGTTATTAGACACCTTGTAAGTCATGATGCGAACAAAGCAAATATAACAGGGGAAGCGAAATTAATGTCAAAACAAATGTCAGGAAGCACCAAATGCAGAACCAAGGACAGACTGTCCTTGGAGAACACCCCCAAAACCAAAGGACCAGGGAAATTAACATCAGCACAAACCATAAGACATAAAGCAACGACAAACCGGATCGGATACTTAACATTGAGGCACGGAATTTGCACAGCAGTACGTCAAAGCAACCCGTGATCGGTAAATGCGCAAAACTACGGCCACTAAAAACGTTCTAAGGCAATAGCAACCGCTGCCCACGGCGTTGATTAATATGTTAAAACACGGAATCGTAAAAGTAGAATTTCTGCAAGAAAGGTACATGCCAATCATGAAACAAAACATAGCACAGGCAACACAAAATTAACCCAATAAAAGGCAGCAAAACACCAGAATTAGACCAGGTACGGAGTCAGTGCAGTCCACGAATCACGTAATCGAGAACCTGTGTAGTACTGTACATACAAGCAGCATCGGACACGAGTCCAATCAAGCAGCGGAGCGGGCACGGCCTGAGACAATAAACAACGCGGACAGCGAGTACAGTAAAGCATTAGAGCGGGCACGGCCCGAGACAATAAACAACGCGAACTGCGAGTACGGTAAAGCATTAGAGCTGGCACGGCCCGAGATAATAAACCACGCGGACTGCGAGCCAGTAAAGCATTAGAGCGGGCACGGCCCGAGATAACAACGCGGACTGCGAGTACGGTAAAGCATTAGAGCTGGCACGGCCCGAGATAATAAACCCCGCGGACTGCGAGTACGGTAAAGCATTAGAGCGGGCACGGCCCGAGATTATAAACGATGCGGACTGCGAGTATAGCAAACCATTAAAGCGGGCACGGCCCGAGACAAGAAACCGCGCAGACTGCGAGCCATTAAAGCATTACAGAGCGGGCACGGCCCGAGATTATGAACAACGCGAACTGAGAGTACGGTAAAGCATTAGAGCGGACACAGCCCGAGATAATAAACGATGCGGACTGCGCGTACAGTAACCAGCAGAGCGGGCACGGCCCGAGATAATAAACAACGCGGACTGCGAGTACAGTAAACCATTAGAGCGGGCACGGCCCGAGATAATAAACGATGCGGACTGCGCGTACAGTAACCAGCAGAGCGGGCACGGCCCGAGATAATAAACAACGCGGACTGCGAGTACAGTAAACCATTAGAGCGGGCGCGGCCCGAGATTATAAACAACGCGGACTGCGAGTACAGTAAACCATTAGAGCGGGCACGGCCCGAGATAATAAACGATGCGGACTGCGAGTACAGTAAACCAGCAGAGCGGGCACGGCCCGAGATAATAAACAACGCGGACTGCGAGTACAGTAAACCATTAGAGCGGGCACGGCCCGAGATAAGAAACAACGCGGGCTGCGAGTACAGCAAAGCATTAGAGCGGGCACGGCCCGAGGTAAACAACGCGGACAGCGAGTCATTAAAGCATTAGAGCGGGCACGGCCCGAGGTAAACAACGCGGACAGCGAGTCATTAAAGCATTAGAGCAGGCACGGCCCGAGACAATAAGCAGCACGGAAGCGAGTACATAAAAGCAATTGAACGGGTACGGTCCGAGATAAGAAGCAGCGCAATAGGCACTTGCGACGAGCAAAACAGCTGCATGTCAGGGCCAGACAGGAATGAGACTGGTGCAGATACAATAAAATAACTTTTATTAAAGTTATAGAGTAGACAGGGGTAGTCAACAGAAACAGGGTCAGTACCAAAAATGCACAGTGTAGAGAAACCATACCATAACCGGGGAACAGTCCAGAGTTCATACACGGGTAGGCAGTATCACAGGGTAGGCAAAAATCCAGAGTACAATAAACAGTCCAGGTCATACACGGTAATCCAACACAAGGGAGCAGGCAAAAATCAAAGTCGATAGAAAACAAAAACAAGATCATACACGGAGAATAGCAAGGGCAAGAGAAACGCTTTGTATTGTAGGATTTACCAAACAGATACTCGGCGAGGTGTGAGTGTGAGCATGGCCCTTAAATACACTGAGTAATCAGTACTCGGGACTTCCTGGTGGCGTCATGTGACGTGTCATGTGATCGGGAGTGTGTGTTGTGTCATGGAGTGGTGCGTTCTGGGTATTGTAGTTGTTACTGTGAGAATCGCAGATAGAGCTGGATGTGGGAGACACAGACGTGCTTTCAGCACCAGACATGACAGTACCCTCCCCCTGAGGGACCGGAGCGGAGGCAGAACGGGGCCGACCCCGGCGACGACCACCCGGCGGACAGGGAGTACCGGCGGGAGGTGCAGGTGTCGGAGCGGAGGTGCCAGACAGACGGGGCTCACCAGAGCGAGAAACCCGACGAGTTGGAGCAGAGGAGGTCGGAGGACGCTTGGGACGTCCACGGGGCCTAGGAGCAGGCTTACCAGGAAAACGAGCATGAAACTCCACGAGCAAGGCAGGGTCCAGCACGTCTTTGGCAGCCACCCAACAACGCTCCTCCGGACCATACCCCTCCCAATCGATAAGGTATTGGAGTACACCCCCACGTCTGCGTGAATCCAGCACCTCCCGGACAGCATACGTGGACGACCCCTCCCCCTCCACAGCCGCGGGTGGAACATCAGCCGGTGCAGCGTCAGCGAGCGGACCCGGGACCATAGGCTTGAGGAGAGATACATGAAAAGAATTATTAATACGATACTGAGGGGGTAACTCCACCTTGTAAGTAACTTCATTAATACGTGACAAAATCTTAAGAGGACCAATAAACTTAGGCAGGAGTTTTCTACAACTACCCTCAAACCTAAAGTCCCGGGTAGAAAGCCACACCCGATCTCCTGGTTGGTAGTCTGGGCTGTCACCACGGTGCTTGTCCGCACGCTCCTTGTACACGCGCAGTACCTCAGAGACTTTACGATGCGTGTCTTCCCACACCTGCTCACTGCGCTTCATCCATTCATCCACAGCCGGCACATCAGTGGACACCGCTGTCCAAGGAGCTAGAGGAGGCTGAAAACCCAGAACACACTGAAAGGGGGTGAGGCCAGAGGTAGTGTTAACAAGGGAGTTTTGAGCAATTTCAGCCCAAACGAGGTATTGTGACCAATCAGTGGGATGTTTGAAGCAGTATGTGCGGAGGAATTTCCCGAGTTCCTGATTAACCCTCTCACATTGACCATTACATGTAGGGTGGAACCCAGAAGTGAGACTGACATGTACACCGAGATGTTCAAAAAATGCCTTCCACACACGAGAGGTAAATTGAGGACCACGGTCAGACAAAATATCTTCGGGGATACCAAAGTGTCTAAATACATGCATATAAATAGCTTGAGCAGTTTGGAAGGCAGTAGGCAGAGCTGGGAATGGAATAAATTTAACCCCTCTAGAGAAACGATCAACAACAGTGAGAACTGTAGTATAACCCTCAGATACAGGCAGATCAGTAATAAAATCAACAGCAATATGCGACCAAGGTCTCTCAGGTACAGGGAGAGGTAGTAGCTTACCGGCTGGAAGGGTTTTAGGCGTTTTACATTGCGCACAGACAGAGCAGGAGGTAACGAATGAGTGAACATCAGCACGCATAGAATCCCACCAGTAACGGGCAGAGAGTAATTGTAACGTGCGTGTGACACCAGGATGACCAGAGGTTAAAGCGGAATGAGCCCAGGTGATGAGCCTGTCTCGAAACTGGACGGGTACGAACGTTTTACCCTGAGGACAGTCCTCAGAATTGGGGTGATTAGCGTTACTTTGGCGAATCTGATCGTCTAACTCCCATTGAATGGCTGCGATCTGAACAGAGGGAGGAAGAATGCGTTCAGCCTCCTGGGGCTGGGATGCGCTATCCACAGTGCTGTAAACCCTGGACAGCGCATCAGCTTTAGTATTACGGCTTCCCGGACGGAACGAGATCGAGAAGTTAAATCTAGAGAAAAAAAGAGACCAACGTGCTTGTCTCGGATTAAGTCGTTTAGCCGTGCGGAGGTATTCCAAATTCTTGTGATCAGTATACACAGTAAACGGATGAACGGACCCCTCCAGCCAGTGACGCCATTCTTCTAGAGCTAACTTCACAGCAAGAAGTTCCCTATCCCCTATCCCATAGTTACGCTCCGCAGGGGAAAGCTTGCGTGAGAAGAAGGCTACAGGAAACAATTTGGGTGGCGACCCACTACGCTGAGAGAGAACCGCGCCAACACCCGATTCGGAAGCGTCCACTTCCACTACGAAGGGAAACTCGGGATTAGGGTGCCTAAGTACAGGGGCTGAAGTGAACGCAGCTTTCAGCTCACAGAAAGCGCGATCCGCTTCGGGTGACCACTTCAGGGTTTTAGCAGCCCCCTTAGTGAGAGCAGTCAGGGGCGCAGCAATGGAGCTAAAGTTACGGATGAACCGCCTATAAAAATTAGCGAAGCCAAGGAATCGCTGGAGTTCTTTAATGGTCTGGGGCACTGGCCAATTAGTAACGGCAGTTACTTTCTCATCGTCCATAAGGACACCGGAGGAACTAATAACGTAGCCGAGAAATGTGACCCTTTGCGTGTGGAACTCACATTTCTCGGCTTTGGCAAACAGGCTATGTTCTCTCAGGCGTTGGAGAACTTGGCGAACATGCTGTATGTGTGTGGGGAGATCTGGGGAATAGACAAGGATGTCGTCTATAAAAAGGACAACAGAGTGATTAATAAGATCGCGAAATATGTCGTTCATAAATGACTGGAATATGGCTGGGGCGTTAGCGAGACCGTAGCTCATGACCAGGTATTCATAGTGGCCGTTGGTGGTGGAAAACGTTTTCCATTCGTCACCTTCCCTGATGCGAATGAGATTATAAGCGCTACGGAGATCGAGTTTGGTGAAGTACACAGCATTACGTAACTGTTCGAGTGCTGCTGGGATTAACGGGAGCGGGTAAGCGAATTTTTTCGTAATGTCGTTTAAGCCTCTGTAATCTATGCAGGGTCTCAAACCCCCATCCTTCTTCTTCACGAAGAAGAAACCTGAACCAACTGGGGATTTGGATGGGCGAATGAAACCCTGCGCAAGAGCTTCACTAACATACTCTTCCATAGCCTTCTCCTCATCACGAGACAATGGGTATACACGAGCTTTGGGCAGTACAGAACCCTCTATCAAATCAATAGAGCAATCATAGGGGCGATGCGGAGGTAACTCGGTAGCTTTAGCTTTACTAAACACATCAGAAAAATCATAGTACTCGGAGGGAATAGCAGGGGTATCTACAGAATTAGGGCTTTCGACAGAGGTAGATTGCAAAGAGAGTGAAATTAAAGATAAACAGTTCTCACGACAGAAAGGAGACCAGGCAGTGATGTCTCCCAGGCTCCATGAAATGACGGGGTCGTGTGTCTTTAGCCATGGCGCTCCCAAAACCAGTGGATGTTCTGTGCGTGGGAGCACATAGAGAGAGAGCTGTTCCACATGTAGAGCGCTGGCTTGAAGGGTGAGAGGAAGAGTCTGCAGGGTCACAGGTTTGGAGCGTACAGTCTCTCCATCGATGGCATGGATGGAGATCGACTTGGGGAGAACTTTCGTGGGTATGGCGTGCTCCTCCACCAAATCCAGGCTGATAAAGTTCCCCTCCGACCCAGAATCTACAAGCGCTGAGACACAAAAAACATCCGTTGGAGTGGTAATAATAACAGGCAACACAAAACATTTTTCTTTAAGTGTAGAAACAGGGGTACATACCACGTTAGCGCGTGGAGCACTCTCCACGCGCTGTCCCAGAGCAGACGCTTGAGCAGAATTGGGCCGGAGTTCACAGTTAGCCCTTAGATGACCTGGACCACCACAATAGAGGCACAGGTGAAGGCGTATGCGACGCTGCCTCTCAGCGACGGATAGTCTGGATCGTGTGATGTCCATGGGTTCGGAGCTGGGTGCAGGCACAGATTCCGGAACTGGATTCCCGGACTGGAGTAGTGCAGGGCGAACCACAGGAGTGTGGCTAACAGCTTTGGGCTTACGGGAGAGGAGCTGATCCAGACGGATAGACAGAGCGATCAGCTGATCCAGGGTGAGTGAGTCGTCCTTGCATGCAAGTTCTCTTTGAATCTCGGGGTTAAGTCCGTGTCGAAACATGGAGATGAGAGCAGGGTCGTTCCAACCGCTGCTAGCGGCTAACGTACGGAACTCCAGAGCAAAGGCTGCCACAGATAGTTTACCTTGCTTCAAGGAAATCAGAAGCTCTCCACTAGATTGCCCATAGCGTGTATGATCAAAAACGCTGCGAAAAATAGACAAAAAAGTGTCGTAGCTGGATTCAGAAATGCTCTCCCAAATCGCTGTAGCCCAGTCCAAAGCCTTGCCAGACAACCGAGAAATTATAAACCCGATTTTAGCTTTATCAGAAGCAGGAGGTGAGTTGCTAAAAAACACGGAGCACTGGAGCAGAAATCCATTACACTTCTCAGTGTTACCGTCATAGACCTCTGGTTTACACACAGCGAAAACGGGAGTAGTGGGTTTGTTAGGACTGGCTACAGGGCTAACCACTGGGCTAGGGTTCTGGGTGGACAAACCCCGGAGGTGACTCATAATATCGGCTAGCTGCTGCTGTTGGTTAACCTGGTGGCGTGCTAGCTCATCAACAGCTTGGGTCACACCAGCGAGCGTTTGCTGGTGCTGACCTAAAAGCCGACCCTGGTTAGCCAAACCAGACTTAATAGACTCTGTATCCGCAGTCTCTGTCATTACGGCCGAGTATCTTGTCAGGGCCAGACAGGAATGAGACTGGTGCAGATACAATAAAATAACTTTTATTAAAGTTATAGAGTAGACAGGGGTAGTCAACAGAAACAGGGTCAGTACCAAAAATGCACAGTGTAGAGAAACCATACCATAACCGGGGAACAGTCCAGAGTTCATACACGGGTAGGCAGTATCACAGGGTAGGCAAAAATCCAGAGTACAATAAACAGTCCAGGTCATACACGGTAATCCAACACAAGGGAGCAGGCAAAAATCAAAGTCGATAGAAAACAAAAACAAGATCATACACGGAGAATAGCAAGGGCAAGAGAAACGCTTTGTATTGTAGGATTTACCAAACAGATACTCGGCGAGGTGTGAGTGTGAGCATGGCCCTTAAATACACTGAGTAATCAGTACTCGGGACTTCCTGGTGGCGTCATGTGACGTGTCATGTGATCGGGAGTGTGTGTTGTGTCATGGAGTGGTGCGTTCTGGGTATTGTAGTTGTTACTGTGAGAATCGCAGATAGAGCTGGATGTGGGAGACACAGACGTGCTTTCAGCACCAGACATGACACTGCATAACAATGCTTTATAACAAAAAACGTATTACAACCAATTATGAAATTTACAAAATAGCGCCACTTCGACAAAATAACTTAAAACAAATGAAACAGTCAATACAATCACCCAATACGAAAAAGTATTAAAGCAGCTCCATAACAAAAAAGTGCCACAATACAAATAACAAATACAGTGCTTCTAAATTAATGTGTAAAATACGAAGGTATATAAAATGGAGAAAACGGCACCCATTATAGAGCCGGTTCCAATAGTTGACTTCGAAGAGTCGGCTCCTGAGCCGGATCGATCGCGAACGATACATCAAGAACATTCAGCAACAGTAAAGCCCAAGACGGATAAACGAACCATAGGAGCGCCGCGAGAATGAGATCACAACGAACGAGGATTAACCAATTACACTAAGTTTATTTATCATCGATCAAATTAGGTTTTGGTGCTGCATGAACGAAACACTTTGCATGCAGTGTCTGAAGGGTCAGCTCCACCGAGGCGTGGGCGTGTGTGTGTGGACAACCCAGTATCACGCCCCTGTGTGAAATACACACGTTGGCGTGTGGACAGTAGGAAGGGAGCAGGCTATCAGCGCCACATTGCTGGTTCAACAAAAAACACAAGTTAATTTCGAGCACTAAACGTAAGCAACACAAGCAGGCGTGCGGAGCGGCAGAAATGTAAAAAACGGAGGGCGGGCGCGGGGCTAAAACTATCGGGTGCCAGCAGGAGCGGGTTTAAAAACAGCCATCCAGCCCAGACTTCTCGAGCGAAGCGTACAAACTCAGCCACAGGCACCGGACAGAGCCGTGGAAAACGCAGAAACACCAAGCAACTATCCGAACACCGCCGAGAAAAGCCTCAGCACTAGACCAGAACGCCACAGAATCGACACTGAGCCGAAACAACCAGCACGATTCAGCACACGGCTGCGAGCCGAGACAAAGCATCGGAGCAGCAAGCCTCAAAGGCAAGCGCGACACGGTCACGTGATCCAGCAAAACAGGAACCCAGACCGCCAACAGCAAACACAGCGAGGATCCAACCAAAACGCCAGCGACAGAACAGAGAGCAATACAAACCAACATGGATCCTACGAGCAGGAAATCGAGCCAACTACGAACGAGCAGCCACGCAGACGGGCGAAAACGGCAAACTGAGAGCAGGCAATGACAAATGGCAGAAACACCATGAAGCCACGCGGCAACGACCGGCGCCCGAAAACGTATGTCAGCGTCTGCAAGCAGGGGAGAACAGGTATGAGGGAGGTCTTTTAAGGACAGGTGGGAGTTGGTGATTGGCTGAGAAAAGTGGCGTGATTTCGAGTTTCCCGCTAGAACCTACGCGGAGCTTTCAGATCTCATAAATGTGTATTTTTTGCACTCTAAGGCCCACTTAAATTCCTTAAATTTCCCCAAAAATTGTCAGTGCTCCTTATAATCCGATGCGCTCAGGTAAGCTTCTCCAGCACTGAGGCTGGAGCATTGTTAGCATTAGCTGCTAACCGCCACACTAGCTCTTTCACAATTCAGAGGTGAGTATATCCGACTGTAGCTTCCGTGTTTAAACGTGTTGAAACAAGCTACGTGGGACAAACTGCTAGCTGACAGCACCTTGGCTTACTAGTGTAGCACTGTTGCGTGGCATTTACAAGCGTTAAGTGCTGCTAGTTTTTAAATTATTTTTGTGTGTACAGCAGGCCAAAATGCAGGAAAAATCCCTTTTAAAATATTTCTAAAGAACATTGTGTGTGTGGGTTTACTCTGGACATCTGTGTCAGAAACGTGCACAATTTAAAGTAGCTAAACATTTGAAAGATATGCTATAGATTGGTGATAAAGGACATGGTGAACATAAGGCTTGTGCTGTGTACAGTAGTAAAGTTGTGAGTGGTATTAGTGAATATAGTAACTCTGTATTGTAGAGCTTGTTGTTGGTGATCATAAGGCTTGTGTTGTGTACAGTAAAGTTGTAAGTGGTATTAGTGAATATAGTAACTCTGTATTGTAGAGCTTGTTGTTAGTGATAAAGGTCATGGTGAATATAAGGCTTGTGTTGTGTACAGTAAAGTTGTGAGTGGTATTAGTGAATATAGTAACTCTGTATTGTAGAGCTTGTTGTTGGTGACAAAGGACATGGTGTAGAGTACAGCATTGTTGGATGATGGTTCTTGGTTCAGTGTATCTAAGGGTTCAGAAGTCAGAAGTGTTTATATTATTATGGACTGTAGAGGAAGAAATATGCAAAACCCTTCCAGTCTTTTATTGAGGAACATTGTTTTTCAACATTTCAGTATTTATTAATGCAATTCTCCTCAAAATCTCAGCCTCTGTGGTTCAGTTGCCCATGTTGTTCTATCAGCTGTTAAATAATGGTGTTTGTTTTATCTGTTGCCTTGTGAAGATTCAGCTTTATTGAATTTAGTATCATATCAATTTTAATTTCTGCTGAAATAAACGTGGGGCTGAAGCCAATCAACATAATTAATGGCCACTGAGGAGATTTCTGCGGAGGCATTACATTTCAAATATACTGATTTATAACTGGGAGGATCAACAACAGAGCAGAAGCGTCTGAATATTCCTCGTGTCATCTTTCAAATTGTTGTCGTGAAAATGAAGTGCGAGAGCAGCAAGGCCTGACCAAGTAGATCCTACACTGTATTTCATTTCTGACAAGCAAAACCAACTCAGACACTCTCGTGAGCAACATTTGCATTTAATCTCAGTGAAATGTCACATATTTTCAACATGTTGATGCATATTTTGACTAGCTTAGCTGATCTAGCGCAGACATTCCGTTTAAAGCTTATACATGATTTAGGATGTTTTCGCACAAGCACTATTTGGTCTGGATAAAACTGACTCTGGTTTGTTTGTGTTTGTGATGCAGTTCATTTCAGAAGGTGTGAAAACAGTAATCTGGTTTGGTCTCAATCTGGTTTAAAACCAACGCCAGAGCAGTTTGCAGTTACACCTTATGTTTGAGATGAATGGCTGTTCAGATACAGTTTAATCTGATTTATTACCTAGATTATTACTGCATACTCATTTTGTTGCATTTACAATAGTGCTTGTAAATATATAGTATCTACGCTGATAGGCATGGTGGTTTTTATATGAAGTGTTTTCAGGTAAATTCTTGGCGTATTGCTATCTTTGTAACAGAAAACACAGGTACACCACTGACTGAAAACTACCTAGACAGACATCAACACTCAGATGTTCATTGCTACCTTTTCCAGTTAATTGGCAACACAGGCACAACGCACAACGTGTGTGCACCCCCACTTTTCCACACACATGGACACACAGCAGTGCACAAACCCATAGCACATGCCTGTTGGCAGTTATGCAAATTTTACATCAACAATAAACAGAATGAATAAGCGTGAACGAGCAGGTCAGTTTTCTGGACATGTCCAGGTAGCTGCACTCTTAAAATAGCACTCGACCAAATTCACAGCGCACATAGCTCTTAAAGGGAATGCCTAGTGACAAATGTATTGGTTTATTTCACGTTACACCCAAAACACACCCATCGAGCTGCACAAGATGTACTTTTCACGTCATTATGATAGCAAAGACAGTGATGCTCTAAATCAAGCTGCACAGTGTGCAATTGGCGGTTTGGCTTCCTAAAGGATTCCTAAAATATGGCTCTACACTGTAAACCCATACATTGTTTGAACTCAAATGAATTCTGAATGAAGTCTGTTTTATATAAAATTGGATATTTCTAAACATTGATCAATATATTTTGAGTTAGCTGAACATTTGTAGGCACATATACATTCAAACTGAGCTCTTCTGTCTGGTTTAGTTTGGCTTTTGCCGCTCAATGCTGGCATTTGGAAGGTTCACGTCCCTATCTGTGTGTCTGAACCACTTTAGGACTTATCACAACATACAAGAATTAATTACCACTGTAATCTGTTGTATCTATATGACTGCGGGATATGACTTCACACAAAGGAGAGCTAGATTTTGGCACAACACCTGTTCTTTTTCTTCTTCTGTTGTTTATTGGGTGATGATGTCCTGCTTTAACTTTCTGTATTTAGTCTAAAAGTCATGTGAGCATTGATTTAGATTGAGACCACATATTTTGGTTGGACCAAAAGTTGGTCCTTTGCTCTGGACTGTGGTTTAACACCTGATATATTGGTTTTGGCCAAACAATGTAGGTGTAAAAAAAAAAACACCCTTAGAGAGCCACTGACATAAAATAAATCTGGAACAACCAGAATGAATCTGTAATTAAACATGCAGCATTTGGATGTTAAAATATGATTAGATTCTCCAGTTAATTCAGCCCAATTATAAATTCAGACTATACATATTCATATTCCGTATTAATTTGACACTTGCTAGCATTCACTAATGCAACAATCCAGAGAATTCTTAATCATTAATCTGTTTCAGGGCACTGCACAGTCTATCAAGAGGACATTTTCAAAGGGAGACAGCCGTAAATCCTCCCAATTTTACCAAGGCCATGGATAAAACGCCACCCATCCCTCTGAATACACGGCGTACACTAACAGAACTCTGCTGTTTTGAGAAAACTTCCCTGCCCTTCATCCTGCCATGAGCAACAGCAAGACTGATTAAATCACATGGGCTGCTGAAACCCAACAGAACTGATTATAATAGTTTGCATCTGAGTCGTATTTAATTAATTCCAAAAATAAGTAGTTCATAACAACACTGTAAAAAATGGGGAAACTATTTCAACTTTATAGTTTGATGGATGCCTGGTGATTAGTTTTCTGATGCAATAGAGTTGATAAAGCTGCTGGCCTGTGTAAATAATCACAAATAATCATAGTCTTAAAGTCCAGGCTGCAGCTGAGGCAGGCAGCATTACAGACCATGTTTTAGAGGGTAAATTCCCTTTACTTATGGTGTAACTTCTCTGGATGAACCAGTACCTTTAAGATACTTACCGGGTCCTACATGTCATATTTCGTACAGTACTCAGACACTTGCAGATACAGATAAAACCACAGTTTATTAAAGCTCACCTTCCGTCGTTTTTTCTTTCATTTTAAAATGTCTAGTTGTGGTCTCTAGTATGAATGAATGACATGTGAGCCGTTTTTGTTAAAAAAAAGTGCTCAGGTGTCTCTGTATAGCTCTTTTTTAATGGACTGTTTTAGGGGTGTGTCCAAAATGACCGGATTCCAGCTTTGCTCATGAATATTCATACATGCAAACAGCATGCAAATATCTCTCCTCTGATTGGCTAGGAGCACTGCGACGCCCCTCCACCGCTCTGCCGCTCACTGCCTCCCACCTCCTAACTGATGAGCGGTGATGTTGCGTCGCTTCAGCTCCGCCTCTGGGAGTTTCTCGAGGCAAGGTGGGCTGGTCTGTGAGTTTCTGCCTACGTAGGCAGAAAGATAATTCAAAATTCACCCGTTTTTCGGAGGGGGGGAGGGGGGATTTCTTTGCTTAGCTCCTGCAGACAATGGGGGCTGCAAAACAGTTTAATGTGCAGGTGTACACATTCAACTCGGAGAGACCTACTGTTTTCCACAAAAAACAAGAAAAATCGGATTTTCGCGGAAGGTGAGCTTTAAAGGTTTGGTTGATACAGGGATAGTCGTAAACAGAAACAGCAGAGCACCGGAAAACAGTAGCCACGTAGACAAAACCAAACCATAAACGGGAGACAGTCCAGAGTTCATACACAGAAAAGCCAGCAGGAGAGATAATCCAAAAAGGCAGAAACGATAAACAGTCTAGGTCAAACACGGTAAATCCACAATCGGAGCTAGAATTCGGCTTCGAAAAAACAAAAGGCAATGTCATACACGAGAAAAACAGTAACAGAGATAGTAACGCTTTGTAATGAGGATAAACCAAACAATACTCGGCACAGTTGTGTGCGTGGGAAGCTCTTAAATAGTGCAGGTAATCAGTACTCGGGACTTCATGATGTCAGTGATGTCAGCGGTTGGTGCGGTTAGTGTAGTTGTTTAACTGAGAACCTCCGTTAGAGCTGAGTGTGGGAGAAACAGGAATGCCTACAGCACCAGACGTGACACTACAAGTATTTTAACTGTAGGTATAAATAAATTACAACCAGAAACAAGAGTGTAACAACTAGGTAACTTTCTGAAACTTACCTTGTACTTTCCCAACACTTGGATAAAAGTACATGGTGTAACTGCTCTCTATAAATCAGTAAATACAAAATACTTATGGGGTCCTACTCGTATTTAAATGTAGGTACAAATAAAGCACAGGAGAACCTGCAATTTCCCTAAACTTGTGGTGCAAATTTTATATCAAATAATATATAGTTATTTTGTCCTTTGTTCATGCCAGTTATGAAGGCTTCATTCCAGTCACACTCCAGGGAAGTACAGTATTATTATTCTAATAATTTAATGAGTTTGAATAAGAAGATGAGAATTTGATTTATGCTTGTAAAACTGTCACGGGTGGAGCAGGAAGAAAACATACATTTTGTAATGTCGAGACAATAATACAATAATATCTATACACAGTATCTTCAATAACACAATCAGGAATTCTGAGATTTTAAAGAAAATGTATTCATTAATACACAGAAAACACAAGGTTTAATATGAATAGTTAATAAACCCACATCTCACCTGATTTTTACTGTTATTACTCTATAAGTACACAGTAGTTACTCAGTAAATATTCAGAAACAACAGGGAGCGGGCTGTATTATGTAGTGTACAGTATTTTACTGTTCTTACTCTGTAAGTACACAGTACTTACCCTCTAAAACACGGGCTGTATTATAAAGCATAACCAATCCTTCAAAGTGAAGAATCCCATGGCAACAATCTTTGGGTGCATTCAGAAACATTTGCTACTCACCCTCTCCTACCCTGGAAGAAGGTAGAGGAGTCAAAGAGAGGAGCAGTAATTTGGTAAATTTGTAATTTGGGACATGTGATCATTTTCATATACAGTGCCCTCCAAAAGTATTGGAACGGAAAACATTTGGGTTTTATATTAAACGATGAATATGAAATAAAATATCAACATTTCAACTTTAATTTCCAGGTATTTACTGTACATCTGGATCTGATACACGGTTCAGAAGATATCGGCTTTTGTCTGAGGCCACCCATGTTCTTGTGACCAAAAGTATTGGAACATGTAACTGTCAGGTGTGTTTTGTTGCCCAGGTGTGTCATTATACATTAATTATTCAAACAATAAATAGCGCTAGATATTAAGCGCTATGTATTGTTTGAATAATTAATGTATATGTTCAAGTACAGATTCAGGTTTTATCTGTGCAGAGTGTACTAAAGAAGAAAGTCATCACTGGTGTACTAAATAACAGATATTGAATAGGTCTGAATAGACCGAGCGAAACAACAGCAGTTAATGACTAAAACATTGTGTGTGCTGTAAAAAAGAGCCTAAAACAACTGTTAGTGACATCAGCAATAACCTCCAGAGGGAAGAATGGGAGGAGTGAAGATATTACAATCTACAGTTCACAGAAAACTTCATGAACAAAAGTACAGAGACATAAACAGAAGATAATAATCACTAATCAGCAAGAAGAATAGGAAGACCAGGCTGGAATTTGCCAAGACGTACAGAGAAAAGCCTGTGGGCTGTTTATAAACTGATACATTTATAAACTGATTCAGTGTCTTGAACTTGATCAGCTTATGGGTAACACTTTAAAATAAGACTACCTTTATAAAGGGTTTATAAATGGTTTACAATTCGTTTATTAATGTTTACTAATTAGGTTGTAAATGCCTTAAAACAATTAATAACCAGTTATAACACATACGTACAAAGGGCAACAATGTCTTGTTGTTTGCCAAATAGTGAACCCAGTCATTTTTATTGTTTCCCTTTCTACATATGTTATAACTGATTGAAAGGTAGTCTTATTTTAAAGTGGTACCAGCTTAAGCGATCCCAATAAGACATCACAATAAGGAAACCCTGCCTAGAACCACCATGGCAACCCCCATCCCCTCCTTCCCCTTCACATGTCAACCCCCCAATAGATCCCCACCCACAAGATCAGATAAAAAAAAAAAGATATGCCATTATGTTGTGCTGGTTGAGACCCTCAAGACAGTACACAGCAGGATTAGCCAGTAGACTTTGTCTGAGGGAGGGATCTGTATCTACTGTCTGTGGCAGATATCAGCAAGGGAGATGTAAGTACTTTCAAATAATGAGTTTTGTGCTTCTATCACAGTTAAGTACGAAATAGCTTGTTTGTGTTTTGCCATTTGGTACATGCTAACCCTAAAGTGTGGTAAATGCGTAGGAGGTGTGGCCAGTAAAAGCCTCTTTTGCATTAAGCTTACTTGCATTTGCATTAATAGTCTTTAAATGGCTCGTTCTAAAAGGGACTGAAACTGTTAAGAATAGAGCTGGTGAGATTTCTTTATATGAGAGTGATTTTGTGCAAATAACTTCATGAACATGTTCTGTATAACCCATATATCCACTGTAACTTTTAACCCTTGTGTAGTGTTCATATTTTTGTTACTCGTTTACTTTGTTACTTGTATTTAATTCAGCAAAATTAAGCAATTTTACATTAAAATGCTTTACACATGCTCGCTTCACCTAAATTGCAAGCAATATAAACAGCTTACATGGTTAATATTTGTCCTTTACCTTTCTTATGTTACATTTCTTTCAAAAAGTGATACTCTTTTTTTATTAGTTTTTTTAATAAAATGTAAAAGAAAATGAATTAAACTCAAGATATGAGTAGAAAAATTGTTTAGTTTCAAATTTACAAATGATGTGTATTAGCCCTTGGCCAAACACACTGTATGTAATATAAATGTGTGTGTGTGTGTGTGGGGGGGGGGGGGGGGTGTACAGTGTGTGTTTATCGAAAATGTGTTTTGATATATGTTTTTCACAAAAAATGAGCCAATGCCAATGAGTTTGAGTTAGAAAAAATATCCTGGACACACTTTTGGTTTTGAATTGTAGTGAGGAATTATTTTTACTCGCTTATTCTTTTTAAAATCCTACATTACAGTTGATTATTTTAGGCACTCCTGAAATGGTTTTACTTGCTTTTGACAAACCTTTTCAAAATAACTGGCAAGAACAGCGTGTTAGTGCTAAAAACAGCCTCCTCACATTCCTCCTCAAAGTTACTGGAAACAAGCTTTTATCCCGTCTGTATAAAAACGTCTTCAAACATTACAAGAACATCTTGGTTCTTGTCTTTCTCAGCAGGAAACACTGGCCAACCCTTTTCTGGTGTTTGGTAGATTAAGAGAGTGCTGTGCTGAAACCAGACAAAAATCCTTTACATCACAGTTTTTTAGACTGTAAAATGGTAGTAGTACACTGGTAGTACATGAGGCAATTCAAGGTGGTACACCAGATGACCAATCACCGCCTGGGGGTGACCTCTTCCTTTCCCAGCATTACTGCTCACCAGTGCACTAAGTGGATAAAACCAGTCGGTAACACTTTAAAATAGGACTACCTTTATAAAAGGTTTATAAATGGTTTACAATTAGTTCATTAATTGTTAATAATTAGGTTGTAAATGCCTTAAAAATCTTTAAAAATCAGTTATAACACATATGTAGAACAGGTAACAATGACCTGTTGTTTGCCAAATAGTGAACCCACAGCCATCTATATTGTATGTGTTATAAATGATTATTAATGATTTTAAGGCACTTAAAACCTAATTAGTAACCCTTAATAAACTAATTGTAAACCATTTAAAAACCCTTTATAAAGGTAGTCTTATTTTAAAGTGGTACCAACCAGTCATTCCCACATGGACAAATTGTTGGTAAGAAATTTAAGATCCATTGGAATGTAGCCATCCTCCCTGGACGTGGCCGCAGGAGGAAAATTGATGACAAATCAAAGAGATGGATAATACGAATGGTGACAAAAGATCCCAGAAAAACTTCTAAAGAAATTAAAGGTGAACTTCAAGCTCAAGGAACATCAGTTTCAGATCACACCATCAGCCATTATTTGAGCCAAAGTGGACTTTTTGCCAAGGCAAAAAAAAAACAAACAAAACTGTCCCTACTGTGAAACATGGCGGAGGCTCTGTTATATTACGGGGCTGCTTTGTTGCATCTGGCACAGGGTGTCTTACATCTGACCAGGGTACAATACAATCTTAAGACTATCAAGGGATTCTAGAGAGAAATGTGCTGCCTTGCGTCAGAAAGCTTGGTCTCAGTCACAGTTCATGGGTCTTGCAACAGGATAATGACCTGAAACACACAGCCAAAAAAAACAAAACAATAATGGCTAAGAGGAAAACATTGGACTATTCTGAAGTGGCCTTCTATGATCCCTGACCTAAATCTTATTAAGCATGTGTAGCAGGTTGGGTTTGTTACCCCACCTATACTGCTGGTGAAGCTGTGTGGCTGCTTTAAATTACTGGGCGGCCCCTTTGTACTCTATATATGGGTAGGGGATGACTATTCATGGTGCACTTCCTGTTCCCCCTCCTCATTGCTCCGGGCTCTGACTTCCGTGCCGGCAGCGTTCAGCGTGGAGTTTAGCGTGATTGTTTGGGTTACTTCTCAAGAGTTTCAGGTATCTGGTTACAGTATTATGGCATAATATGACAGTTTGGCTTAATTATTAACTCTCTTTATTCGCTTGTAGTTGCGGGCTCGTGGTGTTATTGCCAGTCCAGCGCGGCTGTGTGTCTCTGACTGTGTCAGTGCAGTTTCACTTTCACTAAGGTATGCCTGCTCCTCTTTGTGTATGTTTTGGCTGTGTATATGGCGTTTAGCTAACTTTTATTTCTTGGGTTGGGGGTTAGTGATGGTGACTGTGCTGCTTTGCTGTAGCCATTGTTCTGCTGGAGCTGCTTTGCTGTAGCCATTGTCTGCTGGAGCTGCTGTTTGCCCTAGCCATTACCTGCTGCTGTGTGCTGTGGTCATTGTCTGCTATAGCTGCTGGGAGAAACTGATGCTCTATACTGGTATGTATATAAGCTGCATTTATTTTATATTGAGTATTAGTTAAATTAATTGTAGCTTGGTGCATTTTTTTTTTATAGGTTTTAGTGTCCAGATTGTGCTGACTGATTCCAGCCTCCCCACAGTGCTGCTGTTTTGCCTGAGTTTATTTAGTTTTGTTTCATTAATTTTCATTTGCTCCTAGTTATTTTGAGTTTTTGTCTTGCTTTTCTTCATTTCATTTGTTAAATCAGCTTTGATTTGCCTTTAGTTATTTTGATATTTTGTTGTATTGATTTTCTTTTGTCTTTATTTTGAGTTAAGATTTGCTGGAGTTTATTCTTATGTATTTTTTTCTTTATTGGATTAAAATTATATTTCTGCTTTATTTTTGATTTGCTGGTTTGGACCTTTGAGGTTTATTCTGGCTTATTAATTTGGGATTTGCTTTGACTTAATTTCAGGTTTATTCCTGATTTATTAATTTGGGTTTGCTTTTGATTGATTTCTTTTTGATTTATTTCTGATTTATTTTGTGGAGTTTTTTTTATTGGATTAAATTAATATTTTTGCTTTATTTCTGATTTGCTGTTTTGGACCTTTGAGGTTTATTCTGGCTTATTAATTTGGGATTTGCTTTGACTTAATTTCGGGTTTATTCATGATTTACTAATTTGGGTTTGCTTTTGATTTCTTTTTGGTCTATTTCTGATTTATTGTGTGGAGTTGCTTTTGACCTAACCTCTGTTTATTTAATTTTTTTGCTGAGTTTGCTTCTGATTTAATTTATTTTGCCAGATTGAACTTTCATTTGTCCATTTACTTTAACAAAGTTTAAGTTTGTTTCTGTGTTTTTTGAATTAACAAAAACAAGAACAGTGGTTGTGGAATTCCCTTCTTGGCTGTGTGTTTGTCTTTTTAGTGTTGGAGTGGTATAAGGTGAGGTTGTAAGAGACCAGGGCCCATAAAAAGATAAGTACATTTCGAGCAATTGTAATTGGTCTCTCTCCCTTCACCGCTGGTAGCTTTTTATAATTGTTTTTTTCTTTGTGTCTCTTAGTTGGACCGGAGCTGTGGGCCAAAGCGGCGGGTTCGGGGATGTGGAATGCTGTTCACCTTTCCTGTAGTGTAGAGCACGCTGGGTGTTGAAATGTGTGGTTTGTAGTGTTGACTATTTCCTCTTCCTGTACTTTCTTCTGCCGTGGTAAGCCCTCAGCCCAGTTCCTCCCTAAATTTGTTTTTAGTAAAGTAAATTCTACTATTTCTAGTTTTTATACTGTTGTCCAAGAAGGGAGTTTCTGGTCTGCCCTGTGTGTGTGTGGAAATATGTTTTAAAATAATTGTCAATAAATTTTCCTTAACTGATGGTACCCCGTCTCTGGCCTCCGAGTGTGTCGAACCTGGGTGTCTTATTCTCTCTTAGGCCTTAAGTGCCAGCCCTCTTTTCCTAGAGGTGAAATCACCTCTGGGTGGCGTAGTCGTGCATTATCAAAATTACTCCTCTCTGCCACACATGTTTGGAAGGAGCTGAAACATCTAGCTATGCCATCTGTAAAAAAGACACTCTTCAAACCTGAGACAACTGGAACAGTTTTCTCATTAGAAGTGAGACAAAATATCTGCTGAGAGGTGCAGAATCTCACTGACAGTTACAGGAAGTGTTTGATTGCTGTAATTGCCTCAACAGGTTGTGCAACAAAATATTAACTTAAGGGTACCATCATTTCTGTGCAGGCTTGTTTCGTGAGTTTATTTTTTTTTAAACTAATTATGGTCGAAAGCATGGTTGAAAAGCAATGCGTGACTTTCATTTAGATAGATAAGTGTAGTACAATACAAGAGCACATTGAGGGATAAAAGACTCTAAACTATAAAATTCTAAGCTAAGACTTAAAAATATATACATAAATATATAAATACAAAAAACTATAGAAAGTGTGGAAGTAATCAGTCGTAGATATGAGGTAGTGCAGTAAAAGAATAAACTAAGTATAGGAGGTATCAGCAGATATGACTATATTAAACATAAACCTGTGCAAGTATTTTATTTAAGTTAGGTGCGTAGTGTAGTGTCCAGGGGTGCAGATGTACAGTAAAGTGACAAGTGATCATTTTCAAAGCATTTTTATTCATTATTATTTTTAACAGATTCAAGTTATTTCTGTGACCATTGTTGGTTTTTCTTTCATTAACCAAGGGGTACCAACAATTTTGTCCATGTGTGTAACATTAAGGCTAAACAGATCAGAGAGGAGATTATATCACCTTATAGGTCACTTATATATGAAAACTCCTCTTTTGACTGAAATCCTCTTCCACTGAAATCATCCTTCTGTTTGAGGATGCCCCACAGATGACCAATAGGGTTTAGGGGTCTAGGGTCTAGAGACATGCTTGGCCAGTCACGCAGCTTTACCCTCAGTTTCTTTAGCAAGGCAGTGGTTGTCTTGGAGGTGTGTTGGAATTATGTTGGAATTCAGCTCTCCAGCTGTGTGGTACATGGTTAATAAAATTGAGACCCACTGCTCCACACAAAACTTACAATACAATACAATAAGGTATGTTTTTGGTGCTTTCATTTAGTGCCTATATTTTGGGTTTTTGGCCTGATCATTTTTCTATGTGGCACACTGAACTGAACTGAACTGAACTAAAGTGTTAAGTATCCTCCATCCTCGTCGACTGTATTGTCTGCTTGCTACTTTGTGCAATACTTGCAAAATACAGTTGTGCTGAGCTCTAGAGAGGGTCATATGAATAGCTATTGTGCTTCAGCTTCATAAACTCACTGATACTGTCCTCTGTGTTGCCTTCAGGCTGACTGCTGTGTGCTTGGTAATAAAGCTCAGGGTAGAAAATCATGTATTCGATTATACTTCATGCTGGTCCTAGCCACTCTCGCAATCCATCAACTGGTTGGAACATACAGCATAGGCCATTAATCGTATGGGACACTGTATAATCAGTGCTTCCCTCTTTTTATTCATTATTAGGTTTATTTTAGGTCTTTCTTCACCTGTGTCCTCTCATGATCCTCCCAGTTTTTGGTGCTTACATAAAACGAACTCTTTAACTAACTGCTCAGCACCACTCAGTGTCTATCATATGTTTCTGTGTGAACCAGATGCTCTGTGTACAGTATGTGTTATACACTGTTAACCAACAATTTGCTTAATTAATGAAGTCTGTTTTATGTACAATTTGGGGTGATATAAACAGAGATATTTGATTGAATCCACTTGTAGAAACTAAGTTAGTCTTTTGCCATTGACCTCTTCTTTTCAATTAGATTTTGGCACAATCATTTTGCATACTGGATGTCCCCCCCATTGTCTGACACTTACCGTCAGTGTGTAGTCACCCCCCCCCCCCAGGCTAACTTAGAAAAAACGTTCTGAGCATATGGTATGAATAACTGTTTGGTGTCTATGTTGTAGGCTGTAAGAGCAAGCATTGTTTTCTTAGCTACTGACTCTCTATTGGCTGTTTGTAATATTATTTACTCTGTCATTTCATTATTTTAAGTCTCTGTTTTACTTAAATGCAAAATAAGACTTAATACAAACCTAACCATAAAAATGTAAAGAAAAAACGAAAAAAGCGCAAAAGACATTTAACTCTCTTAATTAACCATGGGTGTGTTTTAGGCCAATCAGCATGTCACATAAATAATGTTATTTTATTTTGCATTCTCTTTATTGTTGATGTAAAATGTTCAACAGGCACATGGTATGGGTTTGTGCACTGCTGCATGTTCATGTGCGTGTCACAAGCAGCGCTGTACATGTGTTGAGGATGCTCTTGTCCGGACAATTCTCTGCCAAGATAGCAATGAACGTTGATAATTGAAAGACTTTGACGATTGCCTAGGTTGTTTTCAGTCAGCGGAGCTCCTGTGTTTTCCGGTGCCAAGATAGCAATACAGATTGTTGGCAGCGTTTAACACAGCAGTAAGCAGTATACAGTCATTGATTCTTCCTTACTAATGTATGTATATTTAATTTATACAGCTCTGGAAAAAAAATTAGAGACCACTTAAAAATTATGGGTTTCTTTAATTTTACCAAATTGAAATCCTCTGGAATATAATCAAGAGGAAGATGGATGATCACAAGCCATCAAACCAAGCTTAACTGCTTGAATTTTTGCACCAGGAGTGTAAAGCATAAAGTTATCCAAAAGCAGTGTGTAAGACTGGTGGAGGAGAAACAGCTAAGATGCTTTAAAAATCTGTTATTAAAAACAGAGTTATTCCACCAAATATTGATTTCTGAACTAATAAAACTTTATGAATATAAACTTTGTTTTCTTTGCATTATTTGAGGTCTGAAAGCTCTGCATCTTTTTTTATTATTTCAGCCATTTTGTTATTTTCTGCAGATAAATGATCTAAATGACAATATAAATGTTGTTTGTAGTTTATAGAATAAAACAACAATGTTAATTTCACTCAAACATAAACCTAGATATAAACATTATGTATATAAACATATATAAACATTATTCTTAATAGACATTAATGGGATCACCTCCTGTGGTGAAATAATTACATTGTATGATAAGTTGCTAATGTAATTATTGTGTCATGCTCAGACAAGGGTATATGGGTTGTTATATTGGCACAGAGCTTATGAATATGGTATTAAAATTTACAAAATTACAAGGCGCCAAGTGGTCCAGAGCTGCCACTATGATTCGGAGATTGCTGGTTCACATCCCGGTCATGCAGCTTGCCATCAGCTGGCAGAGCCCTGAGAGAGCACAATTGGCCTTGCTTTCTTTGGATGGGTAGATGTTGCTCTTTCTCCTCATCACTCCTAGGGTGATGTGGATCAGCACAAGGCATCTGTGAGCTGATGTATCAGAACTGAGTCGCTGCGCTCTCCTCCAAACACGCTGGGATGCTACTCGGCAATGTTGCAATATCAGCAGCAGTGATGCAGTAGCAATGACATCCCCAGTGATGGAGAATATAAAGCTAGACTTGCTAAATTGGGAGAGAAGTATATGAAGACACTGCTCATCTCTAGTATTGAAATATGTGCTGTAGAAGTTAATATATTGACTTTACTGAGGGGCTGTCTGTGCAAAGAACCATCGGGCTTTCATCTTTCACCAGTTTATCAGGCCACTGTGGGGGAGCATGTCTCTTTGAGCAGCGCAAATGACTAATGAAGGGGTCTGACAGAGTGAAATAAGTGTGACAGAGTGACCCCCGCGAGTAAACAGGATACACTACGTATTTGTCATTTTAAAATGACAGTTTGTGCAGTTCTCGGTTCTGGGGGCTCAGCTTCTTTCTCACACATGGCTCCATCTCTGCGGCAGTAAGGCAGGAAGCTGAGATGTCAGGTGACTCTGACATTCTGTAATAAGAAATAATAAGGAAGAGTGGGGTCATCACTACCCAACCTGCTGCCCTACATAAACTACATGTCTAAAAGTTTACAGTCACCAGCTTATCCAACATTTATTCTAAATTCAAGGATACTCATATAGTTTGACCCCGATTACTGCAGTTTTAAAATGGATCTTGGAACATTGCTGTGATGATCTGATCATATTTAGTTACGCAGTCAGGTACAGTACCAGTCAAAAGTTTGAACACACCTTAAGTTTAGCGATTTTTCATTATTTTAAAATATAAAAGCCTGTGCAAAACTTATCAAGAGTTAATTACTTGAATTTATTTCCTCTTAGGGAACATCATCTTAATTTAAGGCGTGTCTGCGTGTCTTTTTGTATCGTGAGGGCACAAAAAATATGTCTTGCGCGGCTCAAAATGCGCAAAAGACATGTATTAATTCTCTTAATTAATTATGGGTATACTTTGGACGTAATGTAAAATAAACCAACCAGTGTGCTAAATGTCATTACCTTTAAGAGCCAGGTGAGCTCTGACTTTGGCACTTTCGTATCTTAACAGCACAGCACTTTTGTGTGTATACCAGCAGCTCATTTAAGGAAACGGCAATGTTATTTTATCCTTTTTTTTGTTTATTGTTGAGATAAACATTGGGTTTGCGCTCTGCAGCACGACCTTGTGCACGACACACCTGCATGGCTAAGATAACATTGGCTGTTGTCAGGGTTTTAATCAGTCAGTGGCGCACCTGTATTTCCCACCACCAAGATAAAAGCACACCAGAAAATTACCTGAACACACCTCACCTCCAGACCACCACACCCATCAGTGCAGATTTATTCCTTAACACAGATGCTATTTTAATGGCAGGAGTGCAAAGCGTGAAAATAGACTGTTGACGAGGTGTAAGATAGCAACGAGCTTCATGCATGATTAAAGATCTCTCGATCAGTTTGGTTTTATTTTTCTTTAAATTCACAGACAAAATGTTTTTGTAGACTTCTGAGTTCCTTTACATCAATGATTAATAATTAATGAGCCCATTCCAAAAGAAGCCATGCACTACCTTCACTGTGTTTCACAGATGTGCTGGTATGTTTGGGATCATGAGCAGATCCTTTCTTTCTCCAAACTTTAGCCTTTCCATCACATTGTTAAACATTTATCTTTGTCCCATCCGTCTATAACAAGTCTTCAGGCTTTGCTCTGTACTTCTTGGTCTTCTTGTCCTCCTATACTTCTTGTTTTTAGTCATTTTTATCTTCTGGTGAAGCCTCTGTACTTTTGTTCATGAC